>NC_056733.1:221122455-221312538 GCF_019279795.1 Protopterus annectens | reverse complement strand
GGACCTTGCATTTCATTCAATAACCCAACATTTACTGGTTTTGCTATTATGTATTTACGAACACTATAGACATGTTCAGTAACTCACACTGGAACTTCTGGTGCAGTTAAACATGGGGCTAGTCATGAGATGCAAGAAATCTGCTAATTCACACAACTGAGGAAGGTCTCAAATGGTTAAAACACAAATCTTAAGTGCACACTCCTGTACTCACCAATACAAGTCTTGTGCAGGACCATTGCAAAGAAATGACTAATCTTCTACAACAGTACTCAAAGAACATGTGAGCACTGCTCTCCTACCCCACATTAAACATGAAGCAGCATCCGTTACCATGTTTTTGTGATATAAAAAAGTGAAACCACAATAAATCACTTCAAAACTTTTTCCACCTTTAATGTGACCTATAACCTATACAATTCAATTGAAAAACAAATCTGTTAAGGGAAAAAATATAAAAAAAAAAAAAAAAAAACACACACGATAAGCTAAGGGTAATACTTTGTTGAAGTATCCTTTGAATTACAGCATTCAGTCTTCTTGGGTACACACCTGGCATCAATTATAGACTCCGATTAACCTCAGATAAAGTTCAGCTGCCTAATAGGATCTTCCTGATATTTACTCATTCAGTTGCCTGCTACAGCAAAAGCCACAGTTCACAGAGAGCTTACAAAGCATTAAAGGCATCTCACTGTTGAAAGATATCTGTCAGGAGAAGGGTACAAAAATATTTCCACAGCATTGGATATACCATGGAACACAGTGAAGACAGTCATCAAAAAGTTGAGAAAATATGGGACAACGGTGATGTTGCTAAGAACTGGACATCCCTCCAAAATTGATGAAAAGACGAGACAAAAATTGGTCAGGGAGGCTGCCAAAAGAACTACAGCAACACTGAAGGAGCTGCAGGAATTTCTGGCAAGTACTGGTGGTGTACTATATGTGACAATTTCCCGTATTCTCCATATGTCTGCACTAC
Organism: Protopterus annectens; assembly: GCF_019279795.1. Lineage (NCBI taxonomy): Eukaryota > Metazoa > Chordata > Ceratodontiformes > Protopteridae > Protopterus > Protopterus annectens. The sequence goes on along the minus strand of NC_056733.1, from coordinate 221,311,553 downwards.
GGGTTAGGGTTGCAAGATGGAAGCCTTTTCTTACACAGAAAAACATCCAGGCCCAGCTAAAATTTGCAGAATACATAAAGTCTTCCAAAAGCATGTTGGAAAATGTATTATGGTCTGATGAGACCAAGGTTGAACTTTTTGGCCACAATTCCAAAAGGCACGTTTGGCGCAAAAAACACTTTGCATCACCAAAGGAACACCATCATGCTTTGGGGTTGCTTTTCTTCAGCTGGAACTGGAGCTTTAGTTAAGGTGGAGGGAATTACGGAAAGTTCCCAATACCAGTCACGTTTGGCCCAAAACCTTCAGGTGTCTGCTAGAAAGATGAAGATGAAGAGGAATTTCACTTTTCAACAAGACTACGACCCCAAGCATACCTCCAACTTAACAAAAGAATGGCTTCACCAGAAGAAAATTAAAGTTTCGGAATGGCCTAGCCACAGCCCAGACCTAAATCCAGCAGAACATCTGTGGGGTGACCTGAAGAGGGCTGTGCACAAGATATGCCCTCGCAATCTGACAGATTTGGAATGCTTTTGCAAGGAAGAGTGGGCAAATATTGCCAAGTCAAGATGTGCCATGTTGATCGACTCCTACCCAAGAAGACTGAATGCTGTAATGAAATCAAAAGGTGCTTCAACAAAGTATTAGTTTAAGCAAGCAAACAAACAGTCTGCTACCAAAGCTGATGTAGATTAAAACGAAGCAAAACTTTATTGGCTTGGAATGAACCTGGATAAGCGGTTTTAGTATAAACATTTTTCAAATCCTTAATAGCCAGGCATAAAAACACCCATTTAGGAACAGAGAGCCAACTGATTTATTTAATCAAACTGAAATTAAAGAAGCCAAATGGATCATGAACTTGCGAGCTGACTTATCACCAGAACTAAATGGTGTAGTCCCTTTAAAGGCTATACTAAAAAGGAAAAGTTTAAAAAGGAAGGAGATGAGATGAACAACTCCCCTAGTGGGTGTGTGTGATCTGAAGTACTTGATTGTAAGTTACTTGTTCAGTCGCAATTGGCTCTCTGATGTTCTTAAATGGGTATTTTAGGCCTGGCTACCAAGGATTTGAAAAAGGTTTATACCGAAAGCGCTTATCCAGGTTCATTCCAAGCCACAGTTTTACTTTAAAACAAAGCAAATCTTTATTAATCTACATCAGCTTTGATGGCAGACTTGTTTCTTTGCCTACTTTTTACGTTGATTGGTCTGCCTTTGGTGGTGCAACTTTCTTGTTATTTAGTATTAGTTTAAGGGTGTGCACACTTATGCAACCAGCTTATTGTACGCTTTTTATTTCATTATATTTTTTCCCCTAACAGATTATTTGTTTTTCAATTGAATTGTACAGGTTTTAGGTCACATTAAAGCTGGGAAAAGTTTTGAAATTATTTATTGTGGTCTAATTTTTTATATCACAAAAACCTGGCAGTTTTAACAGTGGTGTGTAAAGATTTTATATCCACTGTACTTAGCAGATGCCACCTAAAGTAGGGATACTGCTAGCAATCTGAACAAAGCCCATCATTAGATACAATCTTTTTAAACATTCAATTTTCTGCTTCTAAAAATAGAAAATATACAAATAAACATGAAAAAATTGCTTCTTTTTACCCTTAGTTCTGTAACAGTTGGTAGGTCTGTATCTGGGGAACTTGCTGTAATCTTGTGAGCAGCCAGAACTCCTGGAAAAATACAACAGTTAATAGATGACACTGAGATATCACTGTGTCTGGAAAAGAAAAACAGCTTGTAGGGCACTACAGAACATTTCACAAATACATTAAGCTCGGAATTTGGGAAAAGTGAATGATTTAAAAACTACCTCTATGTGACAGGTAAACAGATCTAAATTCTTAACCACAACGCACTAAAGACTTAATATAGTGCCATTTCAAGATACTGAAGTACTTCATCCTACTGTTTTCATATCTCAGTCCAACTACATACTAAACTTTTTAAAATTTAGTACTGTTGTATCGTACTTGCTACATGGTAGTACAGCTGCTATAATCTGACTACCATTTTACTCTGTCCTACCTTCCAAATGTAAATAAAACTATGTTCTTATCATAACAATATAGCAGATGCCCTGTTATCCATTCTCGCTGGGGCCGGACCTTAGGCTGGATAAACGAATGGCTAATTAATCAGAAAAAAAGTATACAAAATAACCTTTATAGGTCCAAGAGGGTCTCAAACAAACAAATGACTGCTGTCAGAAAAATGGCCTCAAGCTGAATACAAATGCATCATCATCCCCTTTGGGGAGAGAGATGCCCCCACTTATGACATTAATGGCAACGTTCTAAACACGCCCCCAGGCGTGAGGGATTTGGGCACCCAGACTGAAAGCAGCCTGACTTTTGCCCATCATGTTGCTTCCATTGTACAAAATGCTTTCTACATCCCACCTCATAAGTAAGGGCATCCAGGGATGAGGTGGTCATAACATACCTGTATTCTTCCCTTCTAAAGGCCCATTATTGAGTACAATGCCCCATTCGGCATGTGCCTCCCAAAGCACATGCAGCAGCTTTAAAGACCACACAGGTTCCTCACCAGGAGGATCCAGAGCCTCAAAAATCTACCATATACAGGTAGGCTAAAAGCCTTATCTCTCTATTCTGTTTCATACAGACTCCTCAGAGGTGACCTCTGTCTGGCATACAAGATGATCTCAGACCCCACCTTGATGGAACTGCTGCATATCTGCAAGCCAAGCTCCATTAGAGTAACCCGCACACGTGGCCTCAACCTGGTCTGTGACATCAATAGGACTTGCATGTTTTGTGGAGCGTTAAGTTGTATGTACTAGCCAAAAAAGAGTGGAGTTTTTCTGTCTTTGAAACCCAGTCTGTTTTGTTTATTGGTTGCCTTTTGACTGGTTCCACGTTTTTTGGTTATCAATAGGACTTGCTGATGGGACAGACCTGTGTCCTAGAGTTTCATCTAAGAAATAGCCTCCCTCTCCACATCAAGCAGAGTCTCTCTTTACCACTTTTAAGCGCAATCTGGATAACTGGATGGGAAATAGAAAATACATGCCTGGGATTCCACCAGTGTCCCTGCTGGACAGGGGCATTGGGTGCTAATTTTTATATGCATGGGCTAAACTCTTGGGTTGGCGTATAAGGGCCTCGGGGCCAATAGCCTAGCAACTTCCTATGATCCTAAAAATCGGGCAGAACAGGATTTGTGTTAATATGCATTCTTCTAATGAATATGAAATCTAAAACTTAAAGGTCTGTCATTATTCAGCCCAGAAGAGGCAGAAGTGTTTTTTCTTCTCTGTTGTCTTTTGCTAGTGCTACGACAGAAATCTGATGGCCGGTTAAAGGGAAGCCAGATAAAAGGGAGTCTACTGTATATCGGTGTGGAATCCAGCTTCTTTAATCTGCAGATTTTAGTCACATCTTCCAGACAGCTCAGCACACAGATCTACTCGGATCTCCAGCTCATCCTCCAATCCAATAATGCTCTGGACCTCCTCAATGCCTCCAGAATTAAGGCGACAACACTTGATAGCAAGTAACTGATAAACATTTATAAACACTTAACAATCCTCCAGGCCTCTGTTACTTGGCAGGAGAATGAAGGGTGGACATGTTTATAAGTACGGACACTTACCAGCTCTAATGTTATGGCAAGTGCATAAGTTTTGCATCAGAGGTGAACCTGTCAATTATCTACAACTTGCGGGACATGGCCCCCATCTCATCACCCTGGGTGAAATCACAAAAAGGATCCACAGAGGACAGTAGCCAGAAATCAGTCCTAGTCCTGGAGTTGTGTAGCACCGGGTCTATGTTAAATAAACGAACGCTTAAAATGTCGAGTACAACATACTCCAACACTGTTAAGCAAACGTTTATTTACTCGACAGCTCTAAATATCAGAAATAGGAGTTCCGAAATGTTTTGTTTGGCCAGCACTGAAATATGTGAAGTATCACGTCATAAGTTATTCCAGCCAAGCATAAAGTGAATAAAACTAAGCACCAAAGTCTAACCATGAAACTATCGCACTACACTGACTTGTATACTAACTGCAAGACTAAACACAACTAAACATAAGACAACGATCAGTAAAATGTAGATACACATTCTAACATTGCTGCTTGTAAAGGACGTGCAGTAGCACAAAAGGATATAAATAGTGAACTACGTCTTAACTGTACAGGGCATTACCATGGTTCAAAAGCAGTACAAAAGTACATTGCTTGTTGTAAATTGAAGGACAGTGCCCGCATATGTTAAGTGCATTGCATACATATTCACGTTTTTATTGTTTTCAGTCTGTGTAGTGCCCGACAGCACTTGGGAGGAGAGGTAGCCAAACAAAACTTTTCTACGTTCTGCATTACGGCATTTTGAGCCGTCAATTAAATAAACATTCGCTTAAAAGTGTTCTAGTACGTTGTACTAGACATTTTAAGCATTATAGACCCACAGCATATAGTGTCTTGCAAAAGTATGAAAAGAAGCTCGTGTTGCAGCTGCAAAGATTTCAATGAAGCATTCTTAAAGGCAGCTTGAGAAAAAGAAGTTATGTACTCACCATAACATTCCATGTTTGTTGTCCTTGAGCTCTCCTTCCTTCTTGCTGTTTGGGTTTGGAGCAGATCCTCTGCTCTGACTCGGCCGTATACTATAGCTCAAGAGCTTTTACTGGCTCGAGGCTAGACCCTATCCCAGCATGCCTAGCAGTAGTTACCCAGATCTCATTTGAGATAACCTAGAAGTAGACCATACAAACAGACCAGAGATATACCCTACTTTACATATCAGGTGACACCTACATATAAAGGTGTAACCCTTCCACAAGAGTAATAGAAGTAGACAGAGTAACCATAAAGGTATGGTATAAAGGAAACCCAGCCAGTATAACCAATAAAAACAAGGAATTCCTCTTGATCCTCCAGGAAGGGGGAAGGAGGGTGGGAAGCAAGGAAGGCGAGATGAAGGACAACAAACATGGAATGTTATGATGAGTACATAACTTCGTTATGTTATGCTGTTCACATCTCGCCTTCGTGTACTTGCAGTTTGGGACAGCGTCCCCAGCACCTGATTCTTGGGTGGCTCACTGGAAAAAACTCATAGACACGTTTTATAGTGTCTGAAAGCCACTTTGATAAAGTCACCTTTGAGACTGCACAACCTTTTTTATTGTCTGCAAAGGATATGAACAATTGGTCAGATTTTCTAAAGTCCTTGGCCCTGTGTAAATAGAAACATAATCGTCTATGAACATCCAACTGATGGAGCTTATACTCTCTGCCTTGTTGTCATGATTGGGGAAGAGCACAGGAAGCTTATGGATTGATTCAAATTGTAGTCAGAACATACCATGGGTAAGAATGGTTCTGAGAGAAACTCGATCCTTATGGAAAATCAAGTACAGGGGGCGAATAGATAAGGCCTGTAATTCTGAAACCCTTCTAGATGAGGTAACTGCCACCAAGAAAAAGGGTCTTCCAAGTCAGAAATTTGAGCAGACAAGAAGCAGATGGTTCAAAGGGAGAAAGAATCAGAGCATCTAAAACTAAATTTAGATCCCGGGGGGAAAGGTTCTCTTACTGGAGGTCTTAAGATGGTAGTACCTCTTAGGAATGCCTTGCATAACCTATGGGACATATTGGACCCCATTTCTCCCATATGGAAATTAGAAATGGCAGCTAACTGAACTCTTGACAGTAGCTGCAGCTGCTCCTTGATCAAAGATTACAGCAAGAAATTCAAGAATCTTTAAAATGGAGCAGTAAAGGGATCAAGCTGATTTTTGTCTGCCCAATAAGAGAACCTCTTCCATTTTCTAGCATAAAGTTTCCTAGTAGTGGGCTTATGGGAGGAAATCAAAATGTGTTGAACTACCGGAGAAACATCGGGAAGCCTGGCTAAGACCAGCAGTGGAGAAACCAAGCTGTGAGCTTGACAGTTTGAGTGGAAGGATGGGGGAGACCCCAACTGATGCATCAGAAGATCTGGCACTGGGTCCAGGATCCCAGGCTCCCCAAGCAGGCGAGGCCAAAGGAATGGGAACCATATCTGATGAGGCCAGTAAGGGGCAATGAGGATTAGCTTGTAGCCCAACGACTGTGCTTTCTGAAGAACCTTGGGGATCAGGGGAAAAGGTGGAAAGCAGTCCCGGGGGCCAATCGTGAACAACTGCATCCCTGGTTGATTGTCCCGGTGGTGGGACTAGGGAAAAACAGCTGCTGCATTTGTTATTCAGGGGGGTGGCAAACAGATTGCAGCATGGCTGACCCCATTTGCAAAAAATCAAGTCTGCAACTTTCTGTTTCAGGGACCACTTGTGAGGCATCAGGATAGTCCGACTGAGCTAGTCCGACTGAGCTTGTCCGCTATCGCACTGGATTTCCCCCGGGATGTGCATTGCAACTAGAAAGCATTGGGAAGACCTCGCCCATTGCCAAAGTCGTAGAGCCTCCCAACACAAGCGGTAAGATCTGGTTCCACCCTGTCTGCTGATGCACCATACTACCAACATATTGTCGGTCTGAATTGCTATAGTCCTTGTAGGAGAGTCCTGAAGTGCTTGCAATGGCAGAAGCACTGCTCTCATCTCCAGGACATTGATGTGCAAGTGGTACTCATGTTCCTGTGAAGTCCCTTGAACAGTCTGTCCCAGATAATGCCCCCCCCCCCCCCCCCATCTGGGAAGCATCCATAGTCACTGTGGCTACAGGTTGGGGGGGGGGGGGTAGAAATGGCCTGCCTATTGACACCATAGGTGAGTGAAGTCACCACTCCAGATACTTTCTACATGATTCAGTGTTCAGAATCTGATGCGACATGGGTAAAGCCTGGAACGACCATTGTGCAAATAGAAGCTACTGTAGAATTCTCATATGGAAGCAAACCATAGGGACCAGAGTGATTGCCACCGCCATAGATCCCAGGACCTTGAGGGGAAATCTTACCTGAAATCTGTTTTGTGTGAACAGTACGACAACTTGGCAACGGATCGTTAATGCTCTTTCTTGAGGAATCTTTGCTATCATGGCCCTTGTGTCTAAATCTGCCCCTATAAAAAGGTAATATATTGACAAGGCAGATTTTTCGTAAAACAAGAGCAAATTGTAGCTTCCCTTGCCCGGATTAGTCGATGCTTGGTGGTGGCAGTAAGGAGCCAGTCGTCTAGATATGGAAACACCCAGAATCCTTGATGCCTCAGGTGAGCCGCAACTACTGTCATGCATTTGATGAACACCCTTGGGGCTGTGGTGAGACCAAAGGGCAGCGCGCTCTGAACGGATAGTGATGGCTCCCAGCCAGAAGCGTAGATTTGACAGTCTGTCAATTTTTATGTGGTAGTACGCATCCTGTAGATTGATAGAGCACATCCAATTGTTCAGTCTCAGAAAGGGAAGAATGGACTGCAGTATTACCATCTGGAGCTTTGTTTTCTTGACTGACTTTTCAGCCTGCTGGGATCCAAAATGGGTCTCCAGTCCCGTTTTCTTTGGAACTAAAAAGAACCTTGAGTACGTTCCAGATCCGATTGGTCTGCGGGGACTTCCTAGATGACTCACTCTTACCAACCTTTGAACCTCTAGGTTTGCTTGATCCCAAAGACAGGGTGGAACATCTGGGATAGAGTGTTATCTTTTTGACAGGGGAAGTTGGGAGAAGGGGATATTGTAAGTTCCAGATATTAAATCTATAGTACCCATGTATCTTCTGTGATTATCCTTATACCCAAAAGCCTGGCAGGCAATCTCCCCCAGACTGTCTCCGGAGTCGGACAGTCGGGCCTCCCTTCAGGAGCACTGGAAGGGCCTACCAGAGAATATCTATGTCACCCCGATTCTCTGGACCCCCCTCCCCCGCCGTGAGGTAGTCATCTTCCATAGTTATTTTTCCCCTCTGCCCCTGGGGGAAAAAATCTCCAAGTGTGTCAGGTGAAGCTCCCTGGGATTTCTGGAACCACATTTCCTGCTCTTCTGGCCTTTAGGATAGGGCCTAGATGGAGCAGAAAAACGTACTCCCATAGCAGAGAGTTTTGCCATCCTGTTCACACCTGGTAAGAGTCTCTTTTACCTTGGGCCCAAACAAGGACGAGCCGTCAAAGGGAGCATTGGTAAAGGAAGACTTGAAGGGCTCTGCAAAAATGACAAAGGCGCATCCAGGAGTGTCTGCGTAAGGCTAACCCTGTGCCTGCCTCCCTGCTCGCCCCATCAGCTGCGTAAGAAATTAGCCGCATGGAGGAGTTAACCACTGAAGTCAAAAATCGCAAACTGAGAAGCGGCCTTGTCAGAGGCTCCCGCAAAACTGAGAAACAGCCTTGTCAGAGGCTCCCGCAGCTGTAGGATCCTGTTAAGGTATCTCCCAACTCTTTGAGGAGACCCCTTTGAAGCCTTGTAAAGTGGGACAAATAGTTCAATGACCTGATTGTAAAGGTCACTGAAGGAAACATACGCTTCCCGTATCTGTCCATCATACGAGACTCTATTTGGCAGATGGACAGATGAAGTTTCTGCTAATTCCTTATTGGATGGCTGCTGCCACCACCATTAGCATCAACGGGAACACCTTTAGAGCAGAAGAGTCTGTCTTTAGGGGCTGTAAATTTTATTGGGTCTCTGCGGAACTGGTTCCATTGTGTCTGGAGAGCTCCAAGCCTACCGAATGCATCCAGGTACACTGGCTCTGCTTCAGAAGGAGCAAGGGACTTCCAGTCACCCCTCTGTCTAAGGATTTCTAAGATGTCTGAAAAGGAGACATCTTCAGATGGGGACCGTGGGGAACCTTCAGAGTCATCCAAATCTGTGTTTGATGTCAAGGACTCAAGGGAGTCCACATGCTTCCTCTTGTAAGTCCTCTTCCGAGGAACGCCTCAGAGGGATGCTCAGGGGAGGTTTTGGAAGAGGTGGGATCACACAATGTGGTGTCCTGGAGCATGGGTTCTCTATACTTGGGGCAGAGGAGAGGTTCGGAGGTGGACACTGGCACCGAAGGCAGACGAGCCAATGGAGCAGAAGGTGGAGCAGTCTCAGCAGACAGCATGCTCATCACCTCGAAGGCATCTCAGTCCCGACCCGAAAGAATCTCCTGCTCCGAAGAAGCCAGAGACGTCCTCCAAACAGAGGTCAATGGCTCCGAGGCCGATGTAGGAGCCCCAGCTGACCTGTACCAAAGCTCCGAGAGGGAGAGTAGGGTCAGACAAGGGTTCGATGCCACGCCACCCACCCCCAGGAGCCGATGAGGGAGCGTCGGCAATCTCTTGAAAGGAGGTATCGAGGAGATTACAGCGGTAGTCTGAACCCAGAGGGGGTTAATGGAACAGACTGTTCCCCCACTAAGACTTCCATACATTCTGGCTCCGAACTCAAGTCTCGGAGGAGGAATCAAGACAGGTGTTGTTTGGGCTGTTAGCACCATTTCCATCTGGGATGGGCCCAAAGGTATTTTGGCTAAGGCTGGTGTCCTAAAAAGCCTCTACCACCCTCAGAGAGGCTCCTGGATGACCTAGTGGAATGGGTTGCAGACCGGTGACTGCCCCCCACAGATTGTAATAATGGAGACGGTGGAGCAGACCGCACCTGTTCCATGGCAGGAGACCTGGAATGCTTGTGGGACCTTACTGGCTCAAAAACACAGACTGTGCTGTAGGTAAAAGTGCCTTATCGGAACCAAAAGTCGGGTCTGACTTAGCTTGTATTTTGCCCTTCTCTTTAGATGGGTCAGAACTCAGAGCTGAAGAGGATGAAGGCTGGACGGAGTCCCCTCCATAGCAGCATCAAAGGGGACCTTCAGTAAACCTCTTAAGATTAATTTGTTTCTTCTCTCCTGCAGGACTCGTGAACTAAAGGCATGGCAGATAGAGCACAAATCTTGCAGGTGAACAGGTCCTAAACAATATACACAACTCGTGTGTCCGTCTATAAGGGACATCTTTTGGCAGCACGAGTCGCACCATTTGAAACCCAAAGATTTTGATTCCTTGGCAGTATCTTTGGACATGATAGAGAACAGCACTATGTAAGGCTATAAACTACTGACAAGATAACTATCCAAAAAAAGAAACTTTTTTTTTTTTTTTTTATTTTTTACAGACAGGAAAGCAGAGATTTTAACAGACAGGAAAGCAGAGAAGGGGGGGAGGCTCTTAAGTTAAACGGCAAACTCTCCACCTAAGGAGAGCCTCCAACTTAAATGGTAAATCCTTAAAAGTTAAAGAAGAAAGAAAAAAAATGAAGAACTCTCTAAGTTAAATGGGTCTAGAAGAGGGAAAAGGACCAGAGAGAAAAACGGTTAGTCTCCAACAAATGCAAGTCACTCGGACAGGATAAGGAAGGTATAAGAACGAAGGACAGGCATTAATAACTAGTTAGAGAGATAAAGAAGACGATTTCAACAAGAACAACAAATAGAAAAAAAAAATAGAACACAACACTTAGCCTAAGCCAGTATCCGCAATCTCGACGCTGCAAGCGGCAAACGAAATCTGGTTAACTACTGCTAGACATGCTGGGATAGAGTCTAGCCTAGGGCCAGTAAAAGCTCAACGCTGCAAGCGGCAAACGAAATCTGTTTAACTACTGCTAGACATGCTGGGATAGAGTCTAGCCTAGGGCCAGTAAAAGCTCTTGAGTTATAGTATACGGCCAAGTCAGACACTAGGGTCGGCTCAGAATCCAAACAGCAAGAACGAAGGTGAGATATGGACAACATAACATGATGCCTTTGCTCTAGCTCAGAGGACAGCATGTTAAAAAGCTACATACTTCTACTTTTCACAGCCATCTAAATAATGTTATTTTGAAGACTTTGGAGCCCAGAGTTTGCCAAGAGTACGAGAAACAAAATGTTGACTACTACTACTAGCACCACCACCACCTAACACTACTACTTTCGGTCCCATTCAAAGACCACTGCTGCCTATGAACATCCAACATAGGATACAAATTTTCTCTGAATATTAATTATACTGTCATCTTTGAGTTAATTTGATTTAAACTGTTTTCTGTTGTTGGGGTACTGTAGGGCTAGTCCACATAGGCACTCTATGCACAACATTTGGAGCTTAGAATTGTCTGTGCAGACTATCACAGTTAAGTGTTCCATGGCAAACACTTTATACTCTGCTTCTAGCCAAACCAGCCATGAAAGCAGGTAAGTTTCATCTATGAGGGAATCTGGAGGGAAAACCACCCAAGGCATGGGTGAGCCTACGTCAAAAGCCTCCAGAAAAAATGACTCCTCCAGAGAGGGAGCTTTGGTGGTCCAGCCTATGCACTGGTGAAGCAGCTCCAATAAAAACCACCAAAAGGGAATTTATCAAGTGATGACATTGGGGAATCCTTTCCTTCCTTGTGGTCAGCACCTTTGGTGAGGGATTGTTCCAGGGAATCCAAGTGCTGCTTCTTGCACACTCTTCCCCATATCTCCTGCTCTGATAAAACTAGAGAAAGGGGGAACAGTGGGGTAGCCCCTTCACAGGAGCAGTCTGGAGGCTAGTTGATGCAGGCTATGCTGTGATGACTGGACAGAGGAACAGATAAAAACACAGAGGTGAAGGCTGGAGACATCCAACCCTTTTCTCTAGCAGAGAACATCCTTGCCACATTGTCAAAAGCAGAGGCCAAAGCAAGCCTCTTGGATTTGAGGGTCCTGGAACCCAAGGGTACCTAAAACACCAAACCCGAAAGGGTAGGGTCTAGACCCAGATCGGAGCTGAGCTATCTAAAGCTGATGCTCCAAGGTGGACCGACAATGCCAAAACAGAAATAGCTGACTTCACCCAAGAACTTCAGCCTCGACAACAACTTCAAGGTGCTAAAGGTCCCAAAAAAGTTGGGGTTGAGGCTACCATGGAACAGGACAGATACGATTCAGAGGGTGGAAATTCGACCGGCCCTGAAGACCTTGTATCCAAAAAGGGCCTAGGGAGAAAATCTGAAAGAAGGAGCAGAGGGCCCCAGAGCTCAAATCGGACGCAAGGGGATAAGCCTTAACTGCATCTGTGCCTGCAAAAAGGACCACATCAGCTGCTCAAAATCAGACTTGTTTGACACTGTTCATGGACCTTAACGACCGGAAAGAGGCCACGGAAGATGGCTTTGAGGGTCAATGTGACAAAGCCGCATACTGTATCTGAGCCAGGAAGCTCTGAACCAGGGTGAATATGGGGGAGGACTCCAGTGAATGAGGAGGAGTGCAAGGAGAAAAGGGAGACTGCTACTCTGCCAGAAGGTGCCCCTTAGAACAGAAAAGGGCTTGGAATGCTCACAGCCTGAGAGGTCTTTCATGAAGCCAAAGGTGATCAGTTCAGAGATATCCAAGTCGTCGAGATATTGGAACCAATATACTCAGGGAGGCCGGACAAGGGACCTTTGGACCCAGGGAACCCAAGTGAGCTGTTCCAGAGATGGAGGCCGAAAACCTCTTACATTTCCCTGTTGGAGTGACTAGAATCTCTCAGTCAAGGCTTCTCCGACCTGGTCTTGGGATCCAGGGGAGAAGCCAAGGGGCAGAAACTGAAAAGCTGGATGACAAAAAAGACCATTTCAAATAAGTTCGGCCTTGCACTCTTAACAGCATGAAAGGCAAAGCTCTCAGAAATACAGCAGCTGGAGTCTAAATGCTACAGACAGAGGCAATTAACACATTTGAGGTGCATCCTGTAAGGGCAGTTTGCTCCCACAAGAGATGGGCTTTAAATCCCTTGTCCATCCTTACCACCCAAAAAAACACACGAACGCACAGTAGCAAAAACAGAAAAAAAAAAACTAAGATGGGGAAGAAGGGCAGGAAGGGAACAGGCAAAAAAGGTATCCAAGCTACCTAACCTACAAAACTAACTCACTGCCACAATACACTACCTACAGCAAACAAAAAAAGGCTAAACACTAATTAGAGGGGTAAGTGAAAGGAAAAACTAAACAAAACGAAGCACCTACAGGAGCCAAGGACCAAGCTGCAGACCACAAAAGGCAGCAAACTATATCTGGGGATTTGAGTAAGGGAAGTGGAACCCAGACAGGCTAAAAGCTTTAGAATCGCCTGGTCACGGACCCAGATAGGGTAGACATTGGATCAGGCCTTTAACAGAGGTACAACTCAAACTAGTATGAATGTGCTAAATATTCTTGTACAGTTGAAACACAAGTGAAGGAATCTAAACCTCTGCAGGAAATCCAGACTGTAAAACAAAATCATGCATCTCTGTATGCCTTCCTGTCTCAAGGCAATAACCTGATGACCCTGAGGAAGGCAAGATGCATTCCCAACCATCAATAGATGTGGAAAAACTACACAATCACATGGAAAGACAGGAGGCTGGGATGAGGTCTGTCATGACAAATGAGAAGGATTTTGGATGTCTACAGAAGTAGTTTCTCTCCAGAAGAGGCGGCCACGGCAAAGGAAACCAGGCTTATTGAAACCAAATCAGGGATTACTATTTTTTTTTTTTTTTTTTTTTTGGTAGAGTTGCATTCAGAATGAACTATGGGACAAGGAAAAAGGTGAAAAGTTAGAGACCAGAAGGCCACCTATGGAACAGAGGGGAAGAAAAACTGCTGCATTTACTATTAATTGTGAATTCAAAAAGACATCATAACAAGGCTTTCCCCAATCAAGAATTGGGGGGGGGGTCAGCATTACAGGCTACAGGTTAACTTCTGCAGCATCAGAAGGTAACAAGTGAAAGCCCCAGCTTCATGACATTGAAAGATGGAACCCTTAATATGAGCTAGACCAGATACTGACCAATGTTATGGGTACTAGAGGAAGTGGGGAGAGGAGTGGGCAAGAACAGCAAAATCCATGGTGACGGGGATGTGCTGCAATTGTGGGACATACTGAAACTTTTAATTTCCCTGAAGGTGCTGCTATGCTGTACTTGCTGGACTGGAACCAAATTCTTGCTGGCTGTTTACTGCTGAATCAGAAGAGACACAGAGCTTCGCATGACTGCATCTGTAGTCTGTTTAAAGCATCAAACTGCACACTGATAAAGAAATATATTTTGCAGCACAATACTATTTTACTGTAAGCACGGTTACTAATAAATAACTTAACAAACGATACATACTCTGGTTTGTAACATAAATGTACCAAGACTTTACTCTTTATTGGTATGGAAGATTGTAACTGCTTTTCCAATACAATACCTCGGAACAAGTGTGTCCCTACCAAATACCTCCAACATAATTCGATTTGCAGTTCTTGTATACTGTTCTAGTCACGCACTTAAGATCCTGATTTTCCTTTTGGTATCTTTTTTGGGCTTAATACGGAAACATCTATTCTGATGATACTTTTGAGACTTGTTTTTAGGAATGTTTTGTAATAGCGACTTTCCTGTTGTCCTTCTGTGAAACCATTTAAGCACTTTTGCTGATCTGAGAATCAGTAATTGTTTTTCCTGCTGATTTTACAAAAAGCCATGTCCATTAACAGAAGTCTGAAAGGAAACATCTGTAAGAATACGTCAAAACTGTTCTGCTGCCGATATTGAAAAAACATATTTTTGAGGAACTGATATTGAGGGAAAACATGTTTTCTAAGGAATCACGTATTGCAGAGTTTATAAAAAAGCATGTCTATTAAAAGATATTTGTAAACTTTTCTGCAAACATGAGAAAAAACATGCAATACTTACTTTCCAGAATTGCTTTTTTTGATGCTCTGAAGAAGCCTGTCTGTTATATAGCATGGATACCCATTTTACATTGCTAAACTCTCTACATATATTCAAGCAAAATTTTTATTCTATGCTTTATCTTTCAACATATTTACCACATAATTAATTTCAATCTTTTATACACTGTTAAATGTAACATGGAATGCCAGTAAAATTACAGCAAGAATCGAGGTGCACGCCAACAATGTCTGTAGTGATATAATTGACATCACTAGCACTATCCAGCTAAGGAATACCAAAACAATCCTCTGACTTGCATGGCCAGTGTCTATGATGCTGCTCCACTCTAATTTCCTGCCTAATTTGCTACTAGTGCAGTCCCAACTTTTGGGACAGTACCATGGAGACCTGTGGATAAGTAGTCCACTACTCCACCACGCAGCCAACCCACATGTGTAAATGAACGGCTGGCCATCTATTTTTTTTCTGAGAGCTTCATGACATTTCATTATACTACCATGGAGCAGATTTTTTTTTTGGTGGCCAACATCTGTAGATTCAATACACTGCTACAGAAATTTGTTGTCCAATAGGGTACTCTTATACAATTAGCTCATTATCCAAGGTACAACAGCATAACAGAAAATTATTAAAAAAGCAGCCATAAAAAATCATTAGTGCAGTAGACACAACACACAGTCAGGGAAAAAAACTGGTTCATAAAAACATTACATTCTTTCCCACAGCTTTCAGCATACTTGTAGATATGTACTTAGCATAATTATGGATCTGCATGACCCATGTCCATCTGCTTCAAACCATACTACTATTAAAAAGATGGCCTTAATTACTTAACACATTTAAAAACTTTCCCAAGCTCACACTCCTCCCACAACTCCCCTAACACATTGCCTTGCTGACTTTTCAGGTCTTATTTGCTGCAAAATGCACCCACACAGAGAAACTGACCCAAGCTCGACTAACTTTTTCTAACAATATAAATTGTTCAGCTTTCTGTTGTATTTTGAAGCTTTTCATGAAGTCTTGTTAGACTCATACAGATCAGACCTTTTTTTCAAAGATCAAGATGACAAGACAATCTGAGCCTAGTTCAGTGGTCCAGAGCAGTGCTGATCCATTTTCTCTTCCAGGGAATTCTCCAATTACTATCTTCCAAAAGTCACTCTTCTTGGCTACAATATCCCCAGTCTCAAAAAGAGAGGCAAACATCTCTGTCATGTTGCAAGTTTTTTCTTTTACCTGCTTTTCTGCAGGTATCCCAAACCTGGCACCACCACCACTACATATTTTACTATACTATTTGGAGAAAACATAACCGCTGAAAATTACAGTATTTTCACAGAAAAATAACATTCATTCATTTAAAAAAAGCATTCATATCCTTTTATCAACTTTCTAATGTCACTATATCACAATTTCTTAACATAACCTCCGATTCTACACTGCTAGAGAAAAGTTACAGGACCCAGATGACCCATTTCTTACTGGTGTTCATGTTAACTGGCCTAAACATATTGGTAAAATCTAGGAAGGTCAGAAACCTTACTTTAACCTATCCAATGACAAAATTCAAACACAGAGAAGTCTGAAACTCGATTTTTGGAATGTCTCCATTAGAAATCGTATGGAGCTGTCCAGGTTAGGAGACAATACAGTTAGACTGTTCCACTCATTTGGACTTCTCAAAAGCTCCCAGGCTTTCCTCACTTCTTCACTTTGTTTTTTTTCTTTGGGACGGATAACCCATACTGCTGTAAGTTTACCTTTTCCTTTGGTAAACTTTCAGTAAGATACTCAATTTGTTTCATACAGTTAAAACATTTTTTTTGCTTGACTTGTTTCTAGGTCTCAAAGTATGAGATTTACACAGCAGTGACAGAATCCCAGGTACCAAACTACTAACATCTACATTAACCCCCAAGCTGGCATCTACATTAGCCCCCAAGCTAACTACAGAAGCTTCAGACATCTAAATACATTCTATTATAGCAAAAGGAATCATCCCTGTACTCAGCCAGATCCAGACATCTAAATACATTCTATTATAGCAAAAGGAATCATCTCTGTACTCAGCCAGATCCAACTTCTCTTCAGTTAGTTATTTTACCACATTCCATCTGCACTATTTTATTAACAAAATTTCAAAGGATCATCACTGGAATTCAAATACAAGTCGGGGTGACCATACATGCCTTGCCAGGACCCACACATATGAAATGCATTCAGTTTCTAAAAGGACAGGTCATCATACCTAGAATGAATTTGTGGAAGCCCATCCAAATGTCAAGATTGCTTTTTAAGGCTAGAGAAAGAAGAAGTCACTCTGCTTTATATTCAAGACAGTATGTATCAAAGATGGGATAAATATTGGTAGTGTAACTGTCCCTCCAGTGTATATGGTTTAGGTCTTGTCAGAGATTTAAATCCTTAGTTTGAGTGATAGTGGAAGACATCTTTTCTGAAGTGCAAGACATCAAGTAGGACTAGGTTCTTAATGGCACAGAATGACAGACATCTCCATGTAGGAGTCCTCAGGTTACAGATTTTCAAGAATGTCTTGGTAGTTAAGGTATAGTTGTACAAGTAAACTTACCTTAACAAAATGAGATTGCTGTTGAAGAAGCCCAAGCAATGTGGGTTATATACTACCAAGGTTATGACCACTAGCTAGCTTTCAAAGCTTCAGGACACATTCCACTTTCCCTAACCACTAAGGGCCTTGATAAGAGCTTTACAAAAAGCAGCAGTTGGGATACCAAAAGCTACATAATTTTCTTGTCTCAAGAAGGGAGGCTAGAATTCTGAAAAGAAAATGCTAGGAAAGGAAGAATCTAACATAACATAAATAACTATATGTAATGGTCACACCCTGGCAATATACTTTAAAAAGGTGGGGGGGGGGGGACAGAGGACTGCTACTGCAACCATGACCCTTTAGAATGGTTTACTATCAAAATCCAGAAATGGATTTTGTCAAGTGATCATGTCATTGGGAAAAAAAAAATATATAGCAAACAAAAATATCGGAATGGCAAAAATAGCTAAGCCAGTAATGTTGATCCATCCCGGTTTCGACACAGTCAACATTACCTTCTGTACCTTGTCTTCCAGTCACTTCCAACTAACGTTGGGGGAAAGCCCCCCCCCAGCATCCCCACACCCCCTGCTAGTTATACAAACTCTGAGATCGCACTACAGTGAGGAAAATGGGTACATTTCCTGGATCCCCACTGTACTGTGATCTCTAGGTAGACTGTTGACCTCACAACATCGAATGCACACTAGCATTAGCGGTTGTGGAGTAGACCATTTTAGGTTCAACCTTCCATGAATTGGAAATTAGCATTTCAACCATTGCCAGTTCACATGAATGCCAGCCGAAAGTTTGATAGTAAACCTTTTAGAACGTGTATTGTTATGGTAATTTTACTTGCAAAACTGCACTAAATTCAGCATTAAATAAATGAAGTAGACTAAGCTTCTTGGGTATATTACTATAGCTTAGGAATATATAGGGAGAATCCAGGAGGCATTGGACAATAGTCCTACAAATCTGGTTCTGAACCTGGAAAAGGAATCCAGTTAGTAATGCTCTGTAACGTATGTACAAGAGGACCAAGTTGCCGCCTACTATATACCTCTCCAAAAAGGCCACAAAAGAAACCAAAGTCCTGGCAGGGTGAACCCTGAACCTCCCTGAAGTGACTTATGATGAGGAGAATATCAAAAAGAAACAGCCTGAGACAACAACCTAGAAATGATCTCCTTTGACCCCCATTGTCCCTTCTTTGTATATTTCTTATCTTCATACAAAACTAACAGATCAGCCTTCCTGAAGTACTTTTTCTGTCCAAGTAGTATCCGAGCTGCCAATAGGCAACCAAAAGTATTTCAAAAGATTCACTCCCCATCATTTTAGGTTCTGGAAAGAATAATGGGATATTAATGGATTGGCTCAAGGTATACTCAACTTCATGCATAAGAGGAAGATTTGTTTTCAAGAAACTATCCTTGTTAAAAATTGGGTAGGGGTCAACTCACCATGAGAGTTTGTAACTCAGATAAACTTCTTAAGATGTTAGGGAAATGAGCAACACAGTTTCACAAGTTAAGAACCTCAATTCAGCCTGATGAGCTGGTTTAAATGGAAGTAGTGTTAACTTTTCAAGCACAAAGTTAAGATTTCCAAAGAGAAACTATTTTCTAGGTGGACAAATGTAAAACCCCTTTCAAAAACTGCTCGACTTGAGGACAGGAAGGGTGGATTTATGGATCTATGGGCAGACAAACAACCGGCCTGAAGATAGATTTTGACAGAAGTCCAGAGGATAATAGCTCAAAAACAACAACCAGAGGCATCGGGGTATTGAAAGGGTCCTGCACTTAGCATGGCACCAACTTGAAAATATTTTCCACTTACCACGTATCATTTCCTAGTAGCCTCCTTTAGTACCTGCTGCACATCCTCATAGAAGAGGTGCCTATACAGTATCAAAACTACCATACAGGCAGGTCAACTGAAGTTTTGTCAAGCTGGGGGTTTAACAACCCCCATCTTGGAAGAGTAAATCCAGTCTGTGGGAAAGTCTAAGGGAGTACTGCTGCTGCCTAGGCAAAAAGGGAGTCGCCATAATCTTTGGGAAGTCCTTCTGTAACATTAGAAGAACCCTGGATAGCACGTGAAAGGTGACATCTATTTGAGGCATTCCCCACTATTTGAGGCATTCCCCACAATTGTATCAATTCTCTGGAAGACCCCCCCCCCCTCCCAGCTACAGTTTCTGTTCGTGAAGGTTTACCCTGATCCTGCACCAAGCTTGCCATAATGGTTTGCTCAGACAGAATGCAAGAAGCCGAAGAGTCCAAGTAAGTGAATGCTACCTTTTGGGGTATCATGGCATAACTCTGGTGGAGTTTTTAAATCAAACCTGGAACAGAAGCTGCTGTTATAAAAGGAATAACTAGTAGGGCATATAAAATATTGCATAACTATAAGAATCAGAGGTTAGAAAGATTGGGAAGAGAGACTAGAAAAGCAATCTTCAAGGAAACAATTGGAGGGCACATTTATGGCTCCAAAGTATACAAAGTCCAGGTGGTTTAGGATTTTTGCTTCAAAGTGTTTGCATAGGTATTTAAACCCCAAGCAGACATCAAAAGAATTTTCCTCAATTAGACAGCAAATATTGGAGGTTTGACAAATAAGAAAAAGGTCAACTGAGAATGCTTTTTGGGAGTTTAATGGAGCTGGCAGATTTTAAAAATCCACTGCAGACCACACTGTCAAAAATATCGGGGATAAAATGGCTGCAACAAAGGAAATTCTTTTGAACTGGGACAAAGGATAAGGCCTTATTCAATTCTGTTGGCTATCAAAAATTAAATTACTAGAAAATCTAATCCAACTATATTTGAAGTATTTAATATTGTAAATGAGAGAAAGCCCAAGAGTAATTTTTAGAAAAGAGAAGGGGTGACTTGCGCAGAAATAAATGGAATTTGTGAGAACAATACATGCAGAATAACGTTTAGCAGGAGAAAGTTTAAGTGAAGGCAGGAAGTGAACAATTTCTGCAATACTGACTGACGACAGTGGTTAGAAAGAATGTACATGGTATGTAAATGAAAAATGTCAATATGGGCCGTTTTCTATTAATGTACGTTCACCTATGTCTTGAGAAATAAAGGTGCCTCAAAAATCTGGTACTCCAACCCTTGTTTATATTCCACATCATTGTGGTGTTGTCAGTAATAACATGCAGAGGTCCTGGAGACCAGGGATAGTTTAAAGGCCTTTCAAGCATTGATTACTGACAACATCCTTGATATTTATGTGCTTTTGTCTTGTCCTGTTTATTCCACAGATTTTGTGCTTCATCCCTTTTGGAATCAGCATCAACCCCCAAGCAAAACCTGAGGAATCTGTTGTGAAACACTGATGAGGAGGAGATGGAATTACTGGAAATAAAACTGGTTCACCCAAAACAAACTCCCTTACAAATCCTAGCACTGGAATCTCAAGAGATAAAGGCTGATGGCACAAAGACCAGAATAACCTGAGGTACCATTTCCTTTTTCTCATGAGAAGTCTGCCCAACAGATTTAGGATAATCACAGAAGCCATGACATCCAAAATCCTGAGAAATTCATTAGTAGATATCAGACAGACAGTGAGAGAAAAAGGCCAGGAAGTTTTCCTGGTACAGTTTGTTGTCCTGAACAAGTCTTCTTCCTAAAGAAGTATCCAGAAGAATTCCAGAAAGCTATTCTGCGAGAAAGGATAAGAAAATTTTTGTACGTTCATTTGAAACCCCCAGACTGAGGATATTCATCAATCTGAGTCTTGACAACTGGAAATTCTGGCAATACAAGACAACTGTCCAGATATGTAATACATGTACATTGAAATCTGCAGTAAGCAATTAATGGATCCACTTTGTAAATATCAGTGTGCAGTAGACAGACCAAGACAGACATTGATGTTTGGAGGACACAAAAATTCTAAACTGCATCCGAATTCCTTTGCAATAGGAATGTGATGAGCATCTTTCAAGTCTGGTACCATGAAAATGAGATGGGTATGAAAGGTAACAATGTTTGGATGGGCACCATTTTGACACTTTAGGAACTTGATACAGAGAAAAAAATAAAGTCTAGACCTGGTGTCAAGTTTTCTTCTTCTGGCACAAGATCATTAAATAAGGAACTTCGCCCACCTAATCTGAATGCACTATTTCCCTTAAGGCAACATGTAATTCAAAACAGAGATGCTTGGTTTACAGTTTAAGGAGTAATAGTCTCAAAAAGCAGGAGGAATTCCCACTGTCACCTTTACCACTGCTAGACTATTCCCAGAAGCCATTACTGTGCGAGAATCAAATGCCAATGGGGAATATGAAGGCCTAGACAGAGATGGCAAGGGGTGAAGGGGGGTGCAGAGACAAGCAGTCATTCTGACTTTTTGGAATGCCTATAGTTCCGCGAGGCTCTCACTTTTAGTGCATCCCTATTTTTTTTTTTTTTCAAATCTATAAAATGGTTTATAAAAGTACCTTGTCGTTTGAATTACTTTTTACCTAACTTAGAAAAGGAGGGTTGGAAAATTTGGGTCATCCCTTGACTCAAATTTTCTTATCTTATAAGGACCCAAGAAGCAAAAGGGTTAAAACAGAACATCCTTGTTCAAGATGAATTTAAAAATCTCAGTTTTAACATCTTCTGGGTAAATTTTTAGACCCTAACAAAGGAAATCTTCTCATAACTGAGCCAGTAACAGCAGCTCTGGGACACCACAGGCAGAATCATACGCACATTATAGTGTTTGGTTACACGAAAAGCAGATGCAATTAAGAATTCAATTACGTTTTAACCTCTGAAGAGGCAAGGATGACAGTTAACCTTCTCATGTTCTCAAAGAAAGCCAGTAAAAATTTCAACAAGAGAGCCTGGCGGTTCACAATTCTGAAACTAAGTGGCAGAACAGTAAACTCTTTCCAAAGCTATCAAACGCTTTCTTATCCTTGTCAGAATGAATAGGGTTAGCATTTAGTCTCTTAAGCAACAGAAGTTTTAGATACAGAAATAACTGCAGGGTCTGTTTTATGCATTAGAAAACATAAGAGCCCAACATACTGAAGTTTAACTTACCAGACTTAAGGAGCTGGACTGTCAGGCATGTTGCAAGCTGTTAAAGAAAACTTCTTAAGCTGAGAAACCAGGAGAGACAGCTAAAAGCTGTGGAAAACCAAATTGCAGCAAATCACAATACTCTTGCTGGGAAATAGGGATTTCATTTCATTCCCACTGAAATACCGCTTACATTTTGGCTCTAGTCTCAGAACCAACCAACTTTTCTTTTGGCAACTCTGAACACTTTCTTCAGTATCACACTCTTCACCTTGACGTAAAAATCATTGAAGAAAAACACTTGACTTGTAGTCAGTGAAGAAACATCTAAAAACATTAAAAGCAGAAAACAATCCCTTAGCAATTCCCAGCAAGTCTTGTTACTTTTCCCTGTCCACGGCTACAGTAATACCTTTACGTTTGTTTTCCTAGAAGACTCCCTGGAAAAAATACAGACTCGTGGAATGGGGACTATCCCAGGAATCAACCACCCTAGCCCAGCTATGTGGATCTAGATTACAGCACAATGAGCAAACACACATCATGCTGGTCCACTGTAAGCCTAACTCCTTGGACATTCAAGAGCACTGGGGAAGGCAGCTGTAGAGCTTGCATACTAGAATGTTGATCCTTAAAAAGATTATAGGTCCTACCTAGGAGAATGAATGGGCCACAAGTCTTGCATAAAAAAGAAACAGACTCACACTAATTAATGAAGTATTAATGAGAGAATTAACAAACGTTTCCAGCCTAATGATACATTCTATTCCGCTTTTTTTTATTCTCTTAATAAATCAGCACTGCTGGTTTTATCTAGATGACATATTGACAAGGAGAAAAAAAAAAAAGGGCTGTTCTGCTGCACCCATCTACAATTAAATGACTTCAGGACGTGCTATGCGAGTGGGATTAACAGCTGCCATTTTGTAACACCCACTGAGAGCAAGTCTGACCACAATTCCATTATTTATTCTAACAAATTCCATTATGTTCCCTGAATTTCCCATAAGATCCTGGGAAACAAAGTAATCTCATGAGGATTATAACCAGCTGAATCTTACATGCTCATACCTGGAACATCTTAAAAGAAAAATAAGAGCCAAACTGAAAGCAAAAAAAAAAAAAAAAGACCCCTCCCAGTAGCCTTCAAGTCAGATGGAAAATAAAAAAATGCATTAACATGAGGGTACTTGTTCCTCTATATAGCAAACACTTATAAAGCCAAATTAAGAAATAAGCATTTTCACTTCAACTGTAACACAACCTCTTCAGACCAACTCAAATAGAGGTCTTGTTTTGTTTTTAAGTTGTACAATACGAATGTAGATCTACCTCAAAATGCATCAACAAGCCAGTTGGTAGAATTCACTATGGACTTTCTAATCCAAATCAAATCCATCATTAATACAAAGGACTAAGGTTTCTTCATAAAATTGTTTGCAATGATCTTTTTATGAGCTTCTAGAAAAAAAAAATCACGTAGCAATAAATAGTGAAGATTAAAACCTCACTTCCTTAAACTATTCAATATGGAGAGAGTTAAAGTTCAATATTTACATATTCCACATGCAATTCAGCATAAAAGTTCAATAAAAATTCAGTGTACACAATGCAGACAATTCAGTGTGTGACAGAATAATTTTCCAGAATTAAACTCCTTATGTTAACCAAAAGAGTGTCTAGGAAATCAGAAATGATATTGTTTTGTTATATTAAACTAAAACGAGTATGGAATAACAATATGGAAACCTTATAAGAAAATAAGCATGAATAAACTGGAAAGAGTACAGCAGAAATATACCTAGGGCATCCATGGATGTGAACACTTAAGTTATTATGAAAGACTAAAATATCTGTAAATCAAAAATCCCTTAACGCAAACTCCAGTTCAATATCATATAGTCACAGGTGACTCCATGTTGACACACACTGATGCACCACTCTCCACAGTGCAGAGAGGGTCTCATGCACTCAAACATGCAAATCCATGACCATTAAGTACACATAATCACAGTGCACAGGAGTGTAAATGACAGGGGATGTATACCTCCCTAGACCACATGAAGAGTGCTCAGAGTCTCTAAGGCAGGTATGAACCTAGCCTCGAGCAGCACTCTACCATCAAGAACGATGCTGAAATAAGAGCAAGTTACTTGGCTTCTGGTGTCATTCTAAGAGGGGATAACCTGCATCTGCATTGGAGGAGATGGTAGAAGTTCATAACTGCTTTGCCAAGGATGGTCTGCACCTATTCCCCCCAAAGCTTTTGCATATATTGGCTAAATCCTTATTCTCCACAGGACTTTTAAGGCAAAATAAGTTTTCTAAATCTTTCAAACACAAGGCAGAATCCAGATAAACGTACTGCTGCTCAAGGCTAGGAGCCTAAACAAACAGTCCCTACAAGCAGTCTTTACCCTGGAAAATGCACCATCACAGAGATCTCTTTCAAGAGCTAAAGGTGGTGGTCTCTGCATATTCTTAAACATTTCACCTTCAGGCTTGTTAGAAAAGACAACGATATGCAACTCCTCCATATCCAAATTACTGTTAACAAAACCTCCTACCATATCACAGCTAACAATAGGACCCCCTCTGTCCCACTCAGCCCATACCCTCTACCCAACTAGTAGAGTGTCACTATGCATCAAGTTTACCACCATTCTCCTAAGAGGACTTCCAAATAGCATTCTATATACTGGGAGACTTCTACAACTTCAAAACACGTATGCCCTAAAATCTCGGATTATTCAGTACAAATTCTGGACCAGCTAGCCTACATCCCCAACAACGGGGCGATAACCTCCTTGATGTTTGGTTCTCGCCAATATGGGACAGCTTTGCTTTGGTCTCCACCAAATGTCACTTCCTCCCTGGTCAAAAAAAATCAGACCACAAATTATTTACATGCACTATTAAGACTGAAGCCAGAAGCATTCTCCAATACATCTGTATTCAGCTAGTGTGAAGGCTAATCAGCTAAAACTGAGTGACTTGACTAAATTCAAAATCCCCTTCCAACCTACTGACCCCAGTGATTATGCAGAATCATTTATTGCCAAACTCTACACAAATATAAATTGCAAAGATAAATCTGTACTCCAGAGATGTAAACACAATGCCAAATTTAAGAATAACCTTCTATGGTGGAACCAAAATATAAAAAAAACAGGCTTTGTCGTAAAAGAAATTTCACACAAAATAATTGGAATATGCTAAAATGCCCCTGCTAAATTTAAGCAGGGAACTCCAGACCCTTATCTAAAAATCAACCAAAGCCAGATATGAAATAAAATAGCCATCCAGGCAAAAAGATAAACCACAAAGCCCTCTATGTTAGAAACCTCAGAAACAACGTATAACACTATGCAGAGCTAAAAGTAAATATCACACACTCTGCTAGCAGGCAAGGTCCTACAGATCACAGTAACTAATTTAGCCCAAACTTCAATCCCAATATTCCCAGAGCGCATACCCGAATCTACAACTCTTCCTCAAGTCTCATAAGAGCAAGTTCTCAAGGCACCATCAAAGGCTAAAAACAGTACTTCCATGGGGCTGGATTAACACAGAGGGCTACTAACTGGTCAGCCCGAAACAGTCAGACCCCCTACAGGGGCTATTCATCAGCCACAAAACAGACTTTGCAAATGGAGGACAGCAACTATCATCTCCTTTGCATAAGTGCAGGAAGTCAACTGACCTTAATGAAACACCATAGGCATGACTAGCTTCATCTTTGAAGCGATGAAAAAGCTCATTATGAAATTTCAAAGACACAGGCAACTTACAAACTCAACCAACGTCAGTCTGGATTTGTTAAGGGGAGATGCTGCCTACTTAACCCACTTCACTTCACTAAGGTTAGAGAAGTGAACAGAGGAAGGCAAAACCAGCACACTACATATCTTGACCTCATACACTGTGTTCAACACTATCCCACAACCAGGCATTGTAGTTACTCTTCCAGTTAAATGGATAACAAAAAAAAGCCGACAGAACCCAGGAAAATCAGGGCATGTGGCTCTACCTCCCTCCACAAGACCAGTCACCAGCAGTGTACCCCCAGGGTTCAGTCCTTAGGTCACACCTACTTAAAGTAAAGGTTAAGGGCTCATGCCTGACAGTTCGCAAATGATACAAACTTGGTGCCAAACTCCCCAAAGAACATCAGGATTCTCCAAGGGCATCTTTCCCAAACAGCTGGTGTTAAAACCATGGAATAAAAACTAGATATCAAATGTATGAAAGGATTCTACAGCAAGTTTTAACAACCTTTTAACTATCGCATTGTCTACACATCCCTGAAAGTTGATCCCATGATCAGGGATCTGGTAATCTGCGACTACAGTGAACCGTCCTTTACCTACTATGTATGAAATACTGGAAGATGTCCTTTTTAACTGCACAGTTGCATCTAAAAGATATGGTGCCCAGGTCCAGGGATGCAATCACTCCACTGCACTCTGCTCTCAGACAGATCACAGAATACAATACTCCTTTTGGTATCGACCTGTCCAAACACTTGGCATAACTTAACGACCACAATGCACTCATTTAAAAAGGTCTTAATCATAAAAACTATGCAGACAGTCTCAAAGTTTTGTCTTTCTTCTTCGTAACATACAGGCTACTTAACAGGTGAACTCTGCCTCACATACAGATCCTCAACAGACCCTATTCCTGTCAGACCATTACATACTTGATAGTCCAGTGTATAGTAAATACCAAATCATGGGCTCAAACTCTTTTGCAACAAACTGGACATGTTGGAGGAGGAGAGATGCATCACAGAATACCACTCCTATGGAGCAGTCTTCCACTCTGTATAAACAAAAGTACTTAATAATAGCACTAAAATATATTAACAGTTAATATTTTTAATAAGATCTACTGCAGTCTACAGAAAACATACTAACCCACTATAGAACCCCTTCTCCCACCTCTAAGGTGGGGTTGGATGACATGGAATCAGGAAGTAACTGGACAGTTGCTCAGCATACAGCTTAAAACTTAAATATATAGGTGCACTGAACTAAAATAATAATAAAAAAAAAAGATAAAAAGATACAGATTTTAGAATAAGAAAGCCCACTTAACAAGTTGAGGATATAATTCTAAAAGAAATGGTAAAAACTTTGCACTTCAAACATGAGTAGGAGGACTCACTGAACGCTTAAGCCATAGAAAAATAATCCTGAATCACATACAGTAGACTCTCTTATCCAGCCATCAAATTTCTGCCGTAGCCCTAGAAAAAAAGACAGAATAACACCACTTCCCATCTTCTCTTGGCTAAATAACGACAAAAAATTTGAGGTTTACACTTCATATTCGTTAGAAAAATACATACCAACATAAATCCTGTTATTCTAGCCAATTTATAACCTATAAATGCTACTTTGTATGCTTTTTCTGATTAACCAGCCATTCTTTTATCCAACCCAAGGTCCACTCCCAGCGAGACCGGACAAGAGGGAGTCTACTGTACTCATGAGCTAATAGAAAAGACTAGCTACAGACACCTTCAACAAAACCTAGTGCATGTTTTTTTTTTCTTTTTTTAAACTGAGCAGATTATTAACCTAATCAAATGTTTTCACCCAGGTTATAGAATAAAAATGATATTTCTTCAGCACTTAAATTTACTAGAAATGTTTTGCTTTACTGACTAGGTTCAGTGGGACACCAGAGGTGATATGTCTTGATGTTAAAAGTGGAGTGTGATCATGAGTAAAATAAATGTACGTCGACTGGTTTTGAAAACAAGGAAAATTTCCCATTAAGTATGCAATGTAACTGCAGAGTTAGTGGTTAAGAGTATGCAGAAACCAGAACTGTTTTGCTTACTGCGGCAAAGTAAGAAAAGCGAGAAGCCCATGTTATCCTTGAGGAAAGCAAGAAAAAGTACGTTAGGGGAGCTGCAGGATTCCATTATTAGCAGTGGACAGGGAAGCAATGGGCATTGCGCTGTGTGATAAAGTAAGACAAAGGAAGCAAATGCTACATTATATGTAGCAAAGAACTGAACAGATAGCACGATGGTGCAGAAAAAGCAAGAGAAGATGAGAGATAAGAAAAATAAAATGGACAATGTGACAGACATTTTGTATAGGACAATACATTTTGCCTTTAAGATTTAAAGGCCCATGAGACCTTTTCATCTTGTGGAAAAATGTTTTTACAATAAATTTCTAAAAACATTCATGGTAAAAATTCTGTTTGTGTGTGAAAAAAGAGAGAGAGAGAGATAACAGAATGATTTTTTTCACGCCAGCTTTTTTATATTAAACACACAATTTAGGACACGAAATTACAAAGCAAAGGAATATCTGAAGTGTATGCAGAGATGTGAAATAAAGGAAAAGAAGAAGTGTCAGGAAAGTCTGGAATAGAGGGCAAGAATTTGTAATTTTTCAAATACAAAACACAGAAAAAAAGAGCTGGTGTTTAATGGAGGAAGACAGAAGCACTAAAACAGCAGACAGAAGGAAATGATAACGTAGAAGAGGAAAGTCTGGAATACAACATGTGCAGGAAGACAGAGAAGATACGGATAATACCTAAAAAGTTTTAAGTAATCAGAAGAATAAATTAAAGAGAGAAGGCTGTGTTTTAATTAAAAATCAATAGATGGAGTGAAAGTAAAGAAAAACAAATTAAAAAGAAAGGAGGAATAAAAGTGTAGTTACTTTTTTCTTGATGTTAATAGTGCAAAAAATTATGCTAAAGAAAAAGGAAACACAATGGTGTCCAAAGCTGGAGGCTGACAGTTTCACTTAGTCCAAATTTAATAAAGATGCCGGAATACAAACAGAAAATTGTGGGAAAGTAAGATGAAAAATTTGGGCTCCGATAATCCGAGGAAGTGTTTTTGATAGTTAAAACAGAAGAGCTAACAGTTTAGAAATTCTGGAAGACAATAAAATTAGTACGCATGTGTGAGTACTGTGACAAAAAGAGCATAAAAACTGCAGTGTCTCATTAATATGAGAACTGTAATTATATGCAATTTCTTTGTGATAGAGGAAAAAAGGTAGAAAGTCATGTGTTGATAACATGGAAGACTGCAAGTAATGTAAGTAAATGGCCTCTTATCTTAGAGTATACCTTTTAAAACACAAAAGCAATGGGAAACCATTTTTTGTTTGCATCATTTGGCTATATGGGTGGATGTATGTGAAAAATCAGGAAGTGATCCAGGATGGAAATGGTATCAATAAATTAATGGGATATCTGCTTGAGAAAGTTGCGATACAAAAATGAAAAAGGCCACAATACACTGAAAGCCTTTATGAAATCAAGGTCTAACTGGTCAATGAACTCTAAAATAAGATACAAGACAATATATGTCGGAACAGCAGCAGAGTAGAAACATGAGAAAAATATGTACAGTGATTTGTTAACAGAATTAGAGCAACAGAGAAATTCATGTCAGTACTTAAAACTAGGAATTAGATGAGAAAAAAAAGCAGGTACACATATGCCTTTGTGGCATCTCCTGCAGTGTGGAAGGAGTACATTACTACTACTACTTCTTTCAGCTTTTCCCATTTAGGGGTTGCCACAGCGGTTCACCTTTCCACTCAGGATTGTCAGTGGAGTTTTTACGGTGTCGAGTTGCCAGCCCAGTGCCCAACCTTCCACAGAAGCACTCACGCCTAGGGCCAAGTTATGTGTCAAATCCACCTACAGCAAGTCTTTGGAATATGGGAGGAAACCGAAGCACCTGAAGGAAACCCATGCTACCACAGCGAGGACATGCAGACTCCGCACAGAAGGCATCCCAGCCGAGGATCGAACCAGAGTGCCTCTTGCTGTGAGGTGGCAACGCTAACTGCTGCACCACTGCAGCCATCTTGGAAGGAGAGTAGGAGTATATTACTAATGGTTGTAAAAAAATAATTTATATGTCTTACCATAACTCTCCTTCTGTGTTGTCGATCTTCACTAATCCTTGACAGAGGGCTCGGTTCCAAGCCTCGAACAGACTCTGCCGTTTATTCCAGCTGACGCCTTCCAAACTCTCGAGCCTGGCACTACCCATAATGCTCCTCTCAAAATTTCCTCCGACCAAGTTTGCCCAACATAGTGGAAGACACACAAGTAGAAATTATAGCCAATGTAATAGACATAGTAGTCCTTAATATGAAGCTAGCTATGGAAAAATCTGGTCCACTAAAAGCATCACATTGGGAGAAGGTGGGTGGGGATGTCAAGGATTAGTGATGATTGACAACACAGATGGAACATTATGGCAAGGACATAACTTCTTTATCGGATGTTGTCAATCTTCACTCAATCCTTCACAGTGAGACAGAGTCCCCAGCTACTTTAGTCCTGGGAAATCTCACAGAAGAATATTCCCAAGCACCCCATTGAGACCTGACCCAATTTATAACGGGTGATGAAGGTATGAGGAGAGGACCAGGTGGCTGCTGCGCAAATGTCACCCAAAGATGCTCTAGCATGAGAAACTGCACAAGTTGCCATTGCTCTCGCTGAATGAGCTTTACCTGGACGTTAAAGTTGGAGCCCTCTGGAATGACAGATGAAAAGTAATGCGGTCACTAAGCTTATCCAAGGTAACCTTTGAAATTGGATTACCAAAGGAGAGAGAGAGAGAGTAGAATGCCACAAATTGGTCAGATTTTCTAAAATCCTAGTCCTGTGAAGATGAAACATAATGGTCTGTGGACATCTAATAAGTGAAGGGAATACTCTCTTATTAGAGAAATTAGGGAAAACGACTGGCAATTGTACAGTTTGGTTAATGTTAGATTCCAAAACAACCTTTGATAAAAAGGTTGGATTTGTTCTAAGGGCAACCCTGTCCTTTCAAATTAAACAGGGAGGTTTGCATGATAAGGCTTGAAGTTCATATACTCTTTAACTGATGTAATAACCACCAAAAATAAAGTATTCCAAGACAAATATTTTAAGTCACAAGATGCTCATGATTCAAAAGGACTCTTAGTAAGGGCCCGAACAACTAAAAGTTAAATCCCGGGGAGGAATGGTTTCCTTAAATGGAGGTCTTAGCATTAGGAGACCCTTTAAAAACGCTTTACAAAGTTTGTGTGACACCAAGGATGCATCATTACAGCCCATATGAAAGTTTGAAATTGCTGCTAGGCGAACCTTAATTGTTGAAGCAGAGGAATCAGACTAGTAAAGGATTGATTTTAAGACCTTATGAATAGGACTCGTATAAGGGTCTAGTCTATTGTTAATGGCCCAGTTAGCAAATTTTTCCCCATTTACTTTGACAGAGCTTCCTAGTGGAAGGTTTGTTATGAGCAACAATGATTTGTCAGATGGGAGAAGAAAGGGAAAAATGCCTGGCAATCATGGGAATTGGAGAAGCCACACACTGAGCTTGAGATGGAGATTTCGGATAAACCATGTCCTCCAGGTGAGACAGCACATCTGGAGCTGGGTCCAGAATCCATGGTTTCTGAAGAGGAGGCCAAAAGAAGGGAAACAAAACTTGTCGAGGCCAGAAGGAGGCAATGAGAACAGAATTTTCCTTCCTCTTGACTTTCTTTGGGAATTGCAATATCAGGCGAGTTGGGGGAAGGCATAAAGAATACTGGGGCGAGGCAATCATGAAGAGCAGCGTCCCTCGACAACTCCCCCTGTGGGGGGGGGGGGGGGTTAGGGCAAAATACCTTCTGCACTTGTTCAGAGGAGAGGCAAAGAGATTGCAGCAAGGTTGGCCCCAGTGATAGAAAATCTTGTTCCTTAATACAGGATTGTCTGCTATTACGTTGGAGCTCCCTGGGATGTGCGCTGCCATAAGAAATCACCCATTGCCAAACTCTGACGGCTTCGACACAATGGGTAAGATTTGGCCCCCCCTTGTTTGTTGATGTACCAGACTACCAATAAGTTGTAGTCTGAACAGCTGCTGTTCCTAGAGGAAGGACACCTTGGAATGCTTGCAACGCTAACAGCACTGCCCTCATCTCTAGAGCACTGATATGCAAGCTAGCATCTAGTTGGGACCATGTGCCTCATACTGCCCCTCCCAGATGATGCCCCCCCGACCCCATCTGGGAAGCATCCGTAGTCACTATGGCTTGCGGTTGGGGAAGAATGAATGGCTGACCCAAGAGAATCTGATTGAAGTGGAGCCACCACATGAGATCCTGTCTGCAGCGATTGATAATCAAGATTGTGAGACATTGCTAGGTGCAGAGACCATTGGGAAGCAAGTAACCACTGCAAAATTCGTATGCGATACCTTGACAAGGGAGCAAGAGTGAAAGACGCTGCCATAGAGTCTAATGTATGTAGAACTAGCCTTACTGGAACCCTTTTGTTTCGTATAATTTGTCTGACCTGTGATCCGATATATTGGGAGTCTTTCTGTAAGGAGTGAGGCAATTTCTGAAATACTATTTAAATGGGCTCTAATAAATTCTAATTGCCAAGCGGGTTGCAAGTTTGACTTCTGGAAACTTAAGGTTATGCCCAGGGATGTACAGAGGTGTAGAGAGTACAGTCTCTTGCCCGCCAGTTGTCAAGTAAGAAAATACTTGAAATCCTAGCAGTCAGAGATGAGCTACCACCACTGCCATACATTTGGTGAACACCCTGGGGGCTATGGAGAGTCCAAACGGCAGCACTCTGAATTGGAAATGACTGGCTCCCAGCCGAAGTGCAGATACCATGTAAAAATGGACAAGAGCTGCAGGAGGTAAGAAGCTTCTTGGAGGTCTAAAGAGCACATCCAATCATCTTTTCCAATCATCTTTTTCCAAGAATGGAAGTATAGACTGTACAGAGACCATCCAGAATTTTTGCTGAACGGCCTTGAAGTGGCCGAGACACAAGATGGGTCTCCAGTTCCCTGTTTTTTTGGGCACTAAAAGGAACCTTGAGTAAAACAGTTCCTGTTTCGTCTAGTGGGACTTTTTGGAGGACTCTTGTCTAGCAGTATTTGAATTTCTAAAGCTGCTGCTTCCCTGCGGCTGGGTGGTACGTCCAGGACCTTCTGCTGGGAAGTTGGGGGGAAATGATAGCGGAATTTTGTAACCTCTGGATATTATTCCCTGCACCAATTTACCTGTAGTTAATGTTAGCCAGGCAGACCTGGTGCAGAGACATCCCCAATCAGGCACCCGCTCAGGGGTGCTGGTAGGAAATACCAGAGAAAGATTTTCTGGACCCATGGATTTGTGGTCCATTTCTGCCCCTGAGGCGGCGTCTTCTATTGCTTCCCCCTCTGTCCCAAGGAAAGTTTTTGCCACGCAAATCCTGGAAAGGCCCTTTGGATTTTTAAAACCACAGACTCCCACTTCTCTGGTTGGTCCAGGAGAAGGGCCTCTGAGGAGTGGAGAAACATGAAGGGTCTTAGACGTTAGCTAGATGTGAAAAGGATAGCATTTAACCTTGGGGCCAAAAAGGGTAAATCCGTCAAATGGAGCACTGACTAAGGACGTTATGAATGGCTCCGCAAAGTCGCACAAGTGCATCCAGGAGTGCTTTCTAATGGCTATGCCTGAAGCTGTTGCGCTAGAAGTCCCTTCAGCTGCGTTAGCAATCAGACTCATGGACTAGTTAGAAATTGCATCGAGGGTTGCTAGCAGAGACGTAACTTTGTCCAGTACCCCTTCAACCACTGCTCCTTTCAGGGTATCCAACTGTTCCTTGATCAGATCTCTCTGTAGTCTTGTAAAGTGCGCCATATAAATTCAAAGACCAGAGAGCAAAGGTCGCTGAAGCATACATGTGCTTCCCAAATCTATCCAAAGTCCTAGACTCCTTGTTAGGAGGATGGATAGTCAGACTTTCTTCAGCAAGTTCCCTCTTTGTGGCCGCTGCCATCACCATGATGTCAAAGGGAATTCCTTCGGATTAGTGAGGCGCATCCTTAGGAGCTGATAGATACAATCAGGCCTTTTGAGGATCGGCTTGATGGAGTTGGGCATATTCCATGCCCACTGAGAAATCAAATTAATGCGATAGCAGGTGGAGAGATCCAAGAAGTAGAGGCCTGGGCATGTAAAGCCCCCCCAAGTATACAGACTCCTCAGAGGAAGGTTGGATGGAGGACTAGCCACCCCTCTGTTTCAGGATTTCTAGGATGTCCCCGAAGGAATCATCAGGGTGTGACTAGGGGGAACCTTCCCCTTAATCACAATCAGCATCTTCAGTGAAAAAAAGACTCCTCCATGGAGTCCAAGTGTTTCCTCTTTCACTTCTTCGCAGGAACTTCCTCGGGGGAGGGGTGATCTGGGGGAAGTGCCCGAAGACGAAACCACCAAGGTGGGTATATCCTGAGACTTACCCAGAGTTGAGAAGGATGGCAGCTCAGGTGGAGGGAATGAAGACAGTTGCCCGACAGGGATGGCAAGGACAGAGTCCCAATGGACAAGGCCTTCTCCATGATTCAGTAGGCCACCCCCACTCGTATAGGGTTGGGAGCCTGGAACCAAAATAGACTCCTTCGGAACTGGGGTCACACCCCACACTGAGGAGGTGGCCTCCAAAACAGAAGCCTGGGTCAATGCTACAAAAGCTGAAGCACCAAAGGACATGGACGGCCCCAAAACTAAGGAAACCGATCCATGCACCTCGGAACCAACGAGAGAGCCTAGACCCAGAGAGCTCTCCAGTGCCGTAAACTTGGAGATCAATGCAGCTCTCGGAACAGAAAAGGAAGCTACTGGAACAGAGGGCACCAAAGACTTAGGAGTTGGAGGAGGAAGAACTGGAGGCATCTTGGATTGGCTGGTTCCGACGCCAGTGTGGCTAGGAACTTATGACAATCCCCTCTCCGTCAGCGCTGATCCACTAGTCTCAAAATGTCATGTCTGAGAGAATCTTAGTAGATAAGATCGAGGCAATCGGAGACTTGGAGGGGCTCACTTCATGAAAGGGACTTGGTGGCCTGTCTTTAAAAGGATCTAAGGTTAGTGAATATCTTGTCTTAGGAAGTGGAGGCAGCTGTGACTTTCAGCACAGAGGGTACTCTGGGTTGCGAAGTCATCGCTGTTGGCTCCGATACTGTCTTGGGTGTCAAGTCAGATAAGCTTTCTGGTGCCGAAGAGCTCTTCGGCACCAAGGTAAGTTTAGAGATCTTCTTGGATGGTTCCGATCTACTAGGAAACGAAGAAGGACGTCTCTGGTGGAGGAGGAAGATGTACTAGGCTTCAGTCCTAGACCTAGAAATGGCCTTTTCAAATCAGATTTGAGGATTCCTTTCAGTACAAGTTTATTTTTCCACTCAGTAAGGGTACGGGTAGAAAACCAGTGACATAGATTGAGCAATTTTCTTGAAGGTGTAGTTCACCTAGACAATATACACAAAGGTGTGCCTGTACGAATTGGGCATCTTACCCTGGCACTTCTGGCAATTTTTGAAACTGAAGGTGCCTTTTGAAGATTTGACTGGAGAGAGTTAATTTTCAGCCATAATGAAAAAGGGCTGAAACACACACACAAAAAAAAAATCTTCACCACTAACAATTACAGGGGATAGAAAAGGAAAATACCATCAATAATTTAGGAACACCTAAAAAAAGGTAATAAAGGAAAGGAATGTACCAATGATGGTACTTAAACTACCAATGGTGAAAGAAAAAACAAACACTCAAGCAAAGCTACGAGAGGAGCAGGTAGACAGAAAGAAGATTTAAGGAGAATGTTGAACAAAATAAATAAATTATATAGGAAGATATGAATCTTAATGGAGATAAACTTACCTTAGAATCAGTCAAGGCTCGAGAGAAGGACAAACGCGTCTGGCCTACGAAGTGGCAAACAAGATCTCAGGTAATTCTGAGGGGAGCATTATGGGTAGTGCCAGGCTCAAGAGTTTGGAAGGCACGAGCTGGAATAAATCGGCAGAATAGTTTCCGAGACTCGGAACAGAGTCCTAGGTCATAGATTGAGTGAAGACTGACATCAGATCACACGTCAAGGCACATTAGAGCAAAAAACAGGCCAACTTGCACCTTTCCTCGAAATTTCTTTGAGTCACCAAATCAACTGAAAAGGAAAAGATTTCTTCAATCAATTAAGCAAAACACACCACTAACTTGCATAGCTGGCCCAGTCCTTGGCAGGATGTCTCATATAGCTCAGGCTACAGGCTACTACAACAGTGATTTAATGAACAGCTGTAGGAAGGAATGATAAAGATATTAAAAGGACACTTACATTCATACATCTTGGTCTTTGATCTCTAACTGTATACCACAATTTCTTGTGGAGGCGGTTTTTGGATAACCTTCTTCCCCTTAACTTGCAGTTATGTCAGGGAGATCATATT
This sequence comes from Protopterus annectens, assembly GCF_019279795.1. Taxonomy (NCBI): domain Eukaryota; kingdom Metazoa; phylum Chordata; order Ceratodontiformes; family Protopteridae; genus Protopterus; species Protopterus annectens. The sequence goes on along the minus strand of NC_056733.1, from coordinate 221,275,003 downwards.
TTGCATGCAAACACCCCACCCCACACATTTTTACAAAAATGACAGAAGTATGGAATAAAACTTTCAAAAAAGGAAGCTTACACAGTAAAGGAAATGTTAATATGAACATAATATAGGACTTACAAAGTCAAAGGCACCCGGATGTTCTACATCATTTAGGAGATGTGGACTGCAATATCAGTGGCAGTCTTGTTTATTAAGAGATTGGTATTTTTTTGAGAAAAATCATGCTGGTTGTGGCAGGAAGAGTGGAGGAATTTAAGAGCATGCATTGTGAAAAGAAAATTATTTACTTATACAAGCTTTTATTAACATGTACAAAATAAAACTGAAAAATCTATAAATATGCATATTGAAAAGCATTATTGTACAAGTGCCATGGGATTTTTTTTTAATACACACACACACACACACACACACACACACACACACACACACACACACACACACACACACACACACACACACACACACACACACCTGTATGAGCTAGCTACTGCCAACTCATACAAAAATCAGACCTTCATTAAATGTTCCATCCAAAGGATGGCACCATCAGGACTGCATCAACCCTTATACTGAACTGCACTGTCAGTATTAAAAAAATAAAGCTAAATACCCAGAGTTAGGAATAGAATCCAACTTTTTTTGATCTTCCAGTATAAAATAGAAATCAAAACACCACAAAATCAGGCTACTAAGCTTGTTGAATGCTTTACTACACTAAAGTTATATAAAAAATATAAATATATATATATATATATATATATATATATATATATATAAATAAAATATACACATAAACACTAATATATATATATATATATATATATATATATATATATATATATATATATATATATATATATATATATATTTAAATATTTAAACAGACAGACAAATGTGGGTTTACAAAGCAATATTTGTGAAACATGGCAGAACAAGAGAATTTGGAAATATTGGATTTCTGTGGACTTGGGGACTCTAAAGCATGCGCTCTACACCATGTTATTAAAATCGGAGAACTACTTTGGCAGGAGGGGGGACTAAGTAAAACAGATTAAATTTTCTTAATGGTAATGATTAAATGTTGCACGACTTTCTTTTGCAAACTATGAAGTATAGTTTTCTTAGTTCTTTTATTAATATAATGGGGATACCAACATAAACAGGTGCGTTTTTCTCTCTCCATTCTCTTTTACGTTGTTCAGTTTTAAGAAATGTGGGCACTGCAATGTGTGGGGGGTGGAACTGCTTAAGATAGCATGACAAAAGTAAAAATTAGTGCACTTTTTTTCATGCTTGCATAGGGAAATGATTGGGTTAACCCTAGAATGTATTCAGTAACAAGTTTAATACAAAATTTATATAATCTATATTCAATATTATTTTCCATTTACGTTATTTTTTTCTGGTAAACAAGGTATCCTTAGCAGTTTGGGTCAGGCTTGCATGTCACCAGAAGACAATCTGATAAAAAGAAATTACTTGGAGAAAATGTTTACTGAAAGCATTCAAGTGTTTTCTAGCTGGGAGAGCTATAAAGAAGACAAAACCAGATACCACTTACCAAATCTAGGCATGTATGACCTTTCTTTTTGGTTGTGGCTAGCCTGTGGGTGTGGCTATCAGTTTAGAACTTTTTTGTTTTTATGTACATAGTTTTGTGCATTATTATATTAATAGGTTGTAGGGGGCTACTGGCTGTGTATTTTTGTTTGAGGGTTTTAAATAAAAAAAATTGCAAGATGTAACAGGCTCAAATGGAGTTAAGAAAATTGTATAAAATATTAACCTGCCAAAAGATGCATGCATGTAACAAAAGCTGGAGCCAGACAGTTATAAAAAAAAAAAAAACCCTGTTCTATATAAATGGTGGGAAGAATAATCCCTCAAGAATGTAATTCTTCCTATGTCTTTAAACGTTAATGGTCTCACAGATAAATACAAAAAAAAAGTAGTGAATTGTCCTAAAAAAAATGTACAGTGCAAATACCTATTCTCCAGGAGGCACACTTGGAAAGAACTGAACATGTGAATTTGATAAAGAAAGGTTTTCAGAATGGTTATTCATCAGAATACCTGGGGCAAAGGGAGAGAGAAGTACTTGTACCGACTGCAAGAGGAGCTCCGATAATGGAAGAAAATATAAAAAAATAATGGCAGATTTGTAGTACTAAGGGGCTACTGGCAAGGGAGAATGATTATTCACACTGAGCTAAACGGAGAAGCACTGACCACAACTCTGGTCTGTGATATACAACAATAAATATCCTGTTTTCTTGCTTTTTTTTTTTTTTTTTTTTTACTAGTTATTGCTTATTCTAAACCATTTATTTCACTTTGTCTGCTACCTACTTTTTACCATATTTTACTGCTATGAACTAATCTGTACTGTTGTCTGCTTCACTGGGCCTGTTAAATCACTTTTGTTACCGTCACACTGGGCCTGTTAAATCACTTTTGTTACTGTCACACTGTTAAGCTTTTTTAGCTAGTTTCACGGTGTGAAAGGTATTCACTGGACATTTTCTCCATTTGTTAAGCATCTGTTTGTTTGTTCCAATTTCCTGCCAATGAGTGTATCATATAACCAATTTGTTTGCAGCTTGCCTTGCTCCTTTTTCTGTTTAAAACTTTCATTTAGTCTCACTGCTGTTTTTCTGCTGTGATAAAAGTTTCTGTAGTGTTTTCTGCTAAAATTGTGTACCTAGTATCTGTAGCATAGTTTCCCCACCCTCCCTTGCTACTGTTGTCTTGTTTGTAAACTTGGTGGCTTTGCAAGTTGCCCACCCCTACTGCAAATTTGATCTGGGCCGCCCACCCCTACTGCAAATTTGATCTGGGCCACTCCTCCCAGTCCAGTGTCATTAGCTCATTCTACCGAATACAGAGAGAGAACATTTGAAAAATCCAACCCCCTTAGTTTCTTAACCCTGAATTATCTTCTGTTCCTCCTTTCTCCCTTTTCACTTTACTACAAAAAAAACACACACAAAAAAAAACCCTTTATTCAGCTGCATTTGCAGCATTCATGTTTCCTCATCATACTCTTAATTACTTCATCTTGCTTTTTCTGCAACTTGTTCTCTAAAGTGTTTAATTCCATCCTTTCTGCTGCATTTATTACCGCTTGTTTTTAACTGGTTTAAATTTTAAGTGTTATTCTAAGCCTCTTAGTTTTGGTTTTAGCACTTGGGATTTCGGCCTGCTGCTACCATAAGAGATGCAATTACATAAAGAAACGAGTCTATGCTCTCTCCCCCCTCACAAGCCAGTATATCTGGCACCGAGAAGGTTGTCAACACAATCACTACACTTCAACTGTCACCCACAATTACATGACACAAGCCCACATATGCGGAGGTTCTCAACAAAAATAAAGGAGACCTCAGAGGCAAAGAACACATGCGAACTCCACAATGCCCCACACCACATGCCACACACAGTCCACACACTACTGCCTCGCAACCACGAAGGCCTAATCATAAATCCAACACATTAGTCATAAGGGACTCCATTGCGAGACACACAGATGTGCCTCACCAGGCTGGATAAGAAAGTCAGTTAATTGTTTTTCAGGTGCCAGAATACACCATATCACACACGCACTCAAGTCTCTCAACAGGTACAGTTATGACTGTCATAGTCTATGTTGGTGTGAACGACTTGAGACTTGCCTCCCTGGATACAAGGAGAGAGACATGAGTGAGCTCACTGAATATGTGACCCAGGCAAGTATGTCCCTAGCCTTAAGCAGCATTCTACCATCACCCAGAATGATGCCTCAATACAAACAGAACATGACTGACCAACAATTGGCTTAGTTTCTGGTGTTATTCCAGGGGATCTATTACCCGACAGCCTGGGAAGATATGACAGACAGACCACGATGCTTTGTTAGAGACAGCCTGTATCCGTCTCACATGGGCTTCAGGCAAAGGCCCTTGCCCCCCTATAGTGTCTTTTTAGGAAAGGTCATGAGGTGGGGTATTACCAACATAGAAATTTCTACAAAAATTGTAAATTAAAGGTCATGCTGCTAAATGCTAGGAGTCTAAACATGAATCTGGACTCATTGCAAGCATTCTTAACCCTGGAGGATGCTGACATTTGTGCAGTCACAGAAACCTGGTTCGAAGCTGCGGACAGCACTCCAGCCTTACCTGGTTACTCATCCTATAATGCATTCAGAAGGAGGTGGAGTTTCAATAGTTAAAGACACACCTCCAGGCTGGTCAAACAGTATGATGCACAGGAGACACTCTGGGTGCAGTTAACCATTGACAAGACCCATATTCAATCCATAGCTAGCTAGTGTCCCCCAGATTTGCCTCAAGATGCCCACTCCACCTATCTGGACCTCTTCAAATTTATCAAGATTTAACCCTTCACCTTGATCCTGAGTGACTAAATTACCCAACCACAGACTGGAAAAATGACTCATACCAGAACACAAATGCCCAGAGAGTCCTCAATTTTATCAATGCAAATGCCTTGGAACAGTCAATAGCCCCACAAGAGGTAATATCTTGGAGTTGATTTTAGCCAACATGAGTAACCACAGCAGCACCCCTACAGTATCACAGCTAGTCAATAGCCCCACAAGAGGTAATATCTTGGAGTTGATTTTAGCCAACATGAGCAGCACCCCTACAGTATCACAGCTAGTCAATAGCCCCACAAGAGGTAATATCTTGGAGTTGATTTTAGCCAACATGAGTAACCACAGCAGCACCCCTACAGTATCATCCTCCCTGGTAAGATCTGACCATAAAAGCAGTCACTTTCGAAGTCACCATCTCCACTGACCCGCCTCTTGCTAGGGTCAAACAAAAAAAAAAAAAACTCTACAAAGCCAATTACAACCTCCTGACGGATGGTATAAACAGCTTCACAGCCCCCTCCCCCTCTGTAGGAACTGGCACCAGCATTTATTTAGATGCATGTAATTAGGAACACCTGAAAGGACAAAAAACATCCTCTTCAAGGAAGAGTAAAACCAGTCTGGTGGACATCTGCAATAAACAACAAACTATATAACAAAAGGAAAAAAATTGCTGTCCAGGACCAAAAAGGAGCAGGTGTCCAATTGGAAGCACTCTCTCCTTAGCCTGAACAAGCAAATATAAGCACTACTGAAATTCTCTAAAGCCAACTTAGAGTCCGAATTTGCCACACCTACAAAAGACAATCATAAGGCCTTCTTCACATATGTCCGCAATCTCAAAGGAAGCACCAAGATCTGTTCAGAACTGGTGGTAAAGGACACCACATACACAAATGCTGTAGATATAAGCCAATCTACTGGCCAACAGATTCAGAGAAAACTTCACCCCTCTGCTCCCCCCACCCCAATCAGTAAATCAGGACATCTCCAATTACTGCTGCCCCCCCCCCACCCCTTATCTCTAGGGAACAGGTGATCACGGTCCTCTCAAAAGCAAAAAATACAGCTTCCATGGGACCCAATAACATCCTAGACTGCATCCTACATGAACTCAGGCTTGAACTTGCAGCACCATTAGGCACCATATTCAACCAAAGCCCAAGTACTGGCTTTGTCCCAGTCGAGTGGAGGACAGCTACAGTCATACCTTTACACAAAAGGTGGAGCATCCTCCGATCCAGGAAATTATAGACCCATCAGCCTAACTAGCCTGATCTGCAAGGCCATGGAATGAATTATAATGGACCTCATTAACAGGGACATTAGCAACCTCCAAACAGTCGACCCCACACAGTTTGGCTTTGTCAAGGGGACGTCGTGTCTTAAATCTGGTCAACTTCTTTGAGGCAGTCATCAAAGCCATGAACGAGAAGATTGTGCACACCGCCTACCTTGACCAGGCCAAAGCCTTCGACACTATTCCCCATATGGGCATAATAGATGAACTCTCTCAATTAGGCATCAATCCATAGGTTACCAGATGGGTAGCAAACTGGCTTACTGATAGAATCCACCTAATCAAAATAGGAAAGCCACCTCAAGCAGTAGATCTGTAACGAGCGGCGTACCTCAGGGATCAGTCTTGGGGCCTCTTATTCGGGATATACTTCTCTGAGGTGCAGGCCAAGACCAGTGGGCTACGGCTAACCAAGTTTGCAGAGGACTGCAAGCTGGGCACAGTCATTAATTCCCCAAGTGATGTGGATGTCCTTCAAGAGCATCTTACCCAAACAAATGACTGCTGCCAGAAATATGGCTTCAAGCTGAATGCCAAAAAAATGCATCATCCCCTTTGGGGAGAGTGACATCCCCACATATCACACTGATAACAATGTCCTAAGTACACAATCAGTGGTGAGGGATTTGGGCACCCAGGTTATTAGCAACCTGAATTTTGACCACCATGTTACTTCCATTGTTATATTATGCCCATTTCATGGATGATGTGTTTATGTTGTGGAAGGGTACACCAACTGAATTATATGAGTTTGTAGGTTATTTGGAGTCCACAAACAGAAGTTTTGAGATTAAGTGTACATCATTCATTGTTTGAAATAGACTTTTTAGATGTTAGGTTAAATAAGAATGAGATGGGGACCATTCAAACATCCATATTTAGGAAAACTTGTTGGAAAAATAGCCTTTTGACTTAAAATAGCATGCATCCAAGGGATGTTTTCGATATCATTAAAGGACAAACATATAGAACATTTAAGCCGTGTATAGAAAACACTATTTGTACGAGAGATCGATTCTTTGGCAGCATGTTTTTGCTCTAGGGGTTATAATGAAAACAAAGTGGCATGTTTGATTGAAAGTAAGAAGGATAGATCTAAGAAAGCTATTCTATGTATTCAAGTACTAATTCAACAAGGGTATTTGGTAAATCTGATAGAGTTGTGAATAAACATGCAATTTTAAAATTTAGCAATTATGTACAGGGTATATGTGATGTCATAAGAAAAATTTGGAGTATTCTATTAACAGATGACAAGCTTATGGGTTTGCTAGGGGACACCCTCTCTTTTTCATTTAAACGCAACAAATTCAAAAGATTTGTTAAGCAAGGAAATGGGCATTAGTAAGAACTGTGATATCAGATCAATTAGACAAGGCACTTCTCCATGCAGGCACTGCAAGGCCTGTCTGTTGATGAATGGTAATATACATGTTCAACCTGTGACCACCAAATGTTATAGAATTAATTTTTATGCAGACTGTCAAACTAAGAATGTGGTGTATCTTAAGTATAAAGACTGTGAAGACTTGTGTAGAAAAAATGAACAGTCATTTTAAAGAAAGAATACTGCAACATTTATCTTAAATACGAACAGAATATTCATAATGCGCTCTATCAGCACATTAAAAGTAATGCAACACACACCTTCAACTTTTTTGTCATACAAGCTGTAAAGATGAATGCAAGGGGTGGGGATTTGGTTGACACAATAGAATTATGTGAAACAAAATGGATACTAGAACTTAGGGCTGATAGAAGCCCAGGTCTTAATGGTGTTTTACCTATAAAACCTGTGTTAAAGGGCGTAGACCCCATTATTGAATGCTGACTGGATGTTTACTGTTTAAATATTTTTGTAACAGTTTGCAATGTTGTCTGATGAAGGGATCACGTCTCAAAAGCACTTACCCCACTTTAATTTTGTTATTTTATTAAACTGTTTTCTTTCAGCCGGGTGGTTCAGACTTCTGTTTTATTTCATTTCATACATCAATGCTCGATAGGGAAGGCAATCTCTAGCCCGCAGTCAAAATGTTTTCTTAGCTTCTTCCCAGATTACTACCTTTCCTTCTCCAATTTGTTCCCAACAACTTGGTTCCTTTGCCATCTTTCTTTGCCATCTTTCTCAAGTAGATTCCAGCCCCAGTTTGCCTGTTCTCTGTACCCCTAACTGCAGTCATCACTACTGGCAGAATCTCTTCTCAATTCCTGTGTTAGCAGAGTTCTTAGTACACTTCCTGCTACTTTATTAGGCAAGCACTAGGCAGTCTGCAAGCCTAGCAAAAATGTCAAGAGTTCCCTCCAGCCTCCAGGAAGACAAAGCAGGATTGACTGAATAAAAAATTTGAGGCTGCTCATCAATTATGTACATTTACCTCGATGGTGCAAAGGGTGCTACTCTGATATATAGTGGAGTTAGTTCCATAAGTTGGGGGGGGGGGGTGTTGCAGAGGAGTCCCTCAAACCAACAACGTCTTATCTGCTGATGGTTTAGTTCCTTTCAACAAGGATTTGAGAAGCCATCTGTTCTGCAAATGAAAAAAAATGTCAGAGATTAGAACCTTTCATGGACTGAAAGGCTAGACACAGATCACCATGGAGGAGAGTCTATAAGAGATTGACAGAGAGAGAGAGGGCTGCCAGTTTGTCCTGATACAGAGGCCACTGGTCTTTTAAAATCACAGAGGTCTCTCAAGCAGAGTGACACATTCAACCAAATACATGACAAAAAAGTTGCATTATATTCAATAAGGGATCTGACAAGACACTAGTAAAGCAGAATTAAAAAATCCCTGGTCTAGAATAGATACATCTGGAAATGAAATGAGCCAGTTAGAGACTTCAAAATTACTGCAAGGGCATAATGGTTAAAAAAAGCACTGCCAACAAGAGTGCCTAGATTCCTGTGTGTGAATGGAAGGGTGCGTCACCTATATGGTATATGAAAATGTTTTGGTTTCTAATAAGTATGCTGTGTTTTCAGTTAATTTTAAATCATTGCCCCAGCTTGCTAACATAGTCGAACCCATTATGAAGTAATTAAGGGTCAGTGAAGATCAAACACCCAGTTTACAGGCATCTGTAAAGTTAAATGATCACAGGCCAAGATTGCTGGCCTGAGAAACAGATATATAAAGAGGGCCAAACAATAAGCCCTGTGGTATACCACTGCCAACATTTTTACCTTCAGAAATGACACCTATAACTAACCACATGGGTTCTGACACAGCCATGTTACCTACCCCACCTAGCAATACAAGGATTCATTATATCCAGCTCTATAATCTAGGAATACCCGTGTGTGAAATAGTGGACCTTGGTCAGGGTGCAAATGTGTGTCAGAAAGTGACTCAGTTGGGCTGAAACTCTCAAAAACAGGTCACTTGAGGTCAAACAAACACCTGTAAGGAAAAGAGCATCTTCCCCAGCATTATTTGCCCTTCTCATTCTCTACAATTAAATGTACATTTACAAAGAATACAACACCCAATACCATAAACTACACCCCCAAAAGCACATCTACAGACATATCATGCCAAACCAAAACACTATCAGAGGGCAGATAAGATATATGCAATACAAACAGTTTTGGCCAAGCATCCATATGCCCACAAGAATTTTTTTTTTCAGGTGATTGCCCAGCATTTTTACCTGCCACTGTGAATCCTCTAGCCAAAGCGAAGGCCAGCTGGCCTGCTCCAATAAAGCCAACACTCATGGTAAAAAAAGGTCCTTTACAAGTACTCTTTACAATGGAGCAGCAGTCAGAAAACCCTTAAAGATAAAAATAAAAATGGAGTTACAAAATGTCATCCAAAACATAAAACGCAACATTTAGATCTTATTCTTGGTATAAACAAAACATGAAACAATGAGCAGGATGGTAACAGTTTAATACAGTGCCCAGTGTAACACTTTCTGCTGCCAAGACTTCACCTCCCGCACAAAGCACTACGGTGTTGCCAAAACTGAACAGCCAATATTGCACTCTTTGTATTAAAGGTTTAGGACTTGAACTGTCAAAGACTACAAGCAATACAAAGTAGGTGTCTTCAATCCATTTCACAGCCGAGTTACACATGAATAGCCATGCTCTGATGGATCACACAAACAGGTTGAACAGCTATACACTACAGCACCTTAATGCAACGCTTCAATGCAAGCCAGCACATTACTTGTTTCAGTGGCCTACCATAAGTCTGTGTGTTAGTCACAAACTATGCTGCTTCACCTGCCATAAAATAAAACACAGTACGTGTACATGAGTATCTTTATTGCTTAGCACTGGTTTTATCTGAACTCAACTATGTGATTTTGTTTAAATGGACTTGCTGCACTCAAAGATCCAGGACACCACCAGACTGATTAAAGTACAGTACATGAAAGCTCTATTTTTTAAAAACTTACTTTTTAATTTTTTTCTATGAACTACCTTACACTTATTGTATCAATGTTCCTGTACACAATCACCTCTCCAAATTTAATAAAAACGCCAGTGCTGTAAGCTTGAACAATGCAGTGCTAGTCAAACTGCACACGTGAAACTAAATGCCCACCAAAACTCTGTGGTGCTAGAACCGGGCAAATAAACTACTGCATACAAAACACACTTGAAGAGAAACCGACTGATGAATGTAGGAAAAGGATGCCACAAATCACCAATTTTATTGTAAGCGCTTTCGTACAGCCCAATTTAATGCACTTCCTCAGACAAAAAAATTCCCTCCAAAATCCTTAAATAGCATATTACATCAATTACATCACAATGTTCAATTCACTAATTTAAAAATATTTAAAGAAACCAACCTTTTATAAATAACTTTAAACCATTTTCCCCACATAAATTTGAAACAGGTGGAACAATAGGGCAAATATACAACATGAGCAGTTTCACAAGTGGCATAAACTTTGAATGTGTACATTTTAGTTTGATCAGGATGGGTGTACTCTCCACTACTGTCAATATACTGGCAGCATTTACAATGTCCACATGGCATAGTACAATATTTATTCAACAATCTCTTATTCTTCTTAGGGGCACAGACACGCTGTTTCAGAGATTTCATATTTTTGTAAACAAATTTAGGTTTCTTATTTATAATACTTCTCATAACTTCATCAGTAGTTAAAATTTTCCAGTGTTTCTCTGATGTTTCTGTAGCATTTAACATCACTAGAATAATACAGACCAACTTTTAGTTTGTCACTCTCTTCACTATGTGCATTCTTTAATATTCCTAATGTATTTCTTACCAAAATAAGGTTTAGCTCTGTCACCTCTTAGTTCTGTGACAGTTCTAACACTTTCATTAATATAATTCTCAGCGTAACCCCTAGCAGTAAAAGCTTTCTCTAAATATTGAGTTTGACACACGAGTTGGATGCATACTGTTTCTATGTAAAAATTGGTTGCACTAACATGGTTTCCTGCATAATTTTGTAGTTACTCCATTCTCTACATCCATTATAACACTCGCATCTAAAAAATCCACGGACTGACTCGAAATTATGGAAGAAAATTTCAAATAGGTGGTAGTTTCATTAAGATATTCTGTAAAATCTCTGAAAGACTGTATGGTCCCTTTCCAAAGCAGAAAGATATCGCCCACAAAGAGTCTATAAAGGATCACCTGTGGACTAAAAGGCCCTTCAAACACATGGTCTTGTTCCCATGTCACTAATACAGCATTGGCGTAGCTATTGGCACAAGATGTGCCCATAGCTACGCCATGCTTCTGCCAGTATATACAATCATTAAAACCAAACAAGTTGTTTTGTAAAAAACATTCTAACAGAACGGTCAATAATTCCACTTCCTTGTCAGAAAACTTACTATACTTCTGTAAGAAACATTTCAATTTCTGTATACCATCATCATTAGGAATTACAGTGAATAATGAGATGTCTAACGTAGCCAGTAATAAATCTTCAGTGATAGATAAAGTTTCAATACATGAAAATAAATCGCTTAAAAAAAAAAAAGTGATGAGCGTCTCTTAACACATGTGAAATCTCATTTAAAATGGGTCTAAGCTTCTTCTCTCTATATATGGAAGCTGGTTCTGTACACCAGTTTCTTCCTGCAACTATAGGACGTAGTGGAGGGTGTAACATATCCTTATGTACTTTGGGCAGGCTTTGAATGATGGGTAACAATGGATTCAAAACAATAAAAAAGTACAATAATTTGCTGTCAATCAATCCAGTATGAAACAGGTTCCTCAATGCATTATGTACCATTATGTACATTAACAATCATTGTTTCAACTTTTCTGTGATATTTTCATATAAATCTGATTCTTAGATAACATTTCAATCATGTCAGTATTATACCTAGTTCTGAAAATGAAAAATATTTTTTTTAAAACAAATAACCGTGTTGTGTAATGAAACCAGATCAAGGTGGTGGGGTAATATTTATGGATGAAATTGATTATATCAATAGGATGAATTCTATTTTGAATACTACTAACTATGAGAAAGTTTCTGTAAATCAATTTAATCAAGCTTATCAGCATGTCAAGAGTGTTTTAAGTGATTTGTTAATCAAGAATTCTATTTCACTTGACATTTACCACTTTTTAACCATGCCAGCACCATTAACTCCAGTTATGTTTGGTACGCCCAAACTACATAAAAATTTAATTAATCCACCATTCCGTCCTTTTATTGACAGACGCACGTCAATAACATATGCTTGTGCGAAACGGGTGGAAAATAAGTTGAAACCATTGCTGGCTAGTGAACACCAAATCTGCAAGGACTCTTGGAGTTTCTTGGCAGGTATTAACACTTTAGAATTGTGTGAGCATGCTAACTTCCTTACCATAGACATAAAGGACCTGTATATATGGTTATACCACAAACTATAGGGCTAGAATGGGTAAGGGAGTTTACAAGAATAAAAGATCTGGATGATACAACTATCAATGTGCTAGTAACTCTTTTAGAACTAGCGTTAAAACAATAATTATTTTCTTTTCAACAAAGACATTTACCTTCAGAAATCAGGTATAGCTATGGGGTCGCCTTGTGAAGGTAGCTTTGCCAATGCAGTAATGGCATACTGGGAAAGATGTTTTTTGTTCAAAAATCAATTTTTTTATTGAGAAGGTTACCTGGTATACGAGATACCAGGATGATATGTTTTTTATTTTCAAAGTTGAACTTGAAGAAGCCTGACGGAAACAATTAAGTCACATTATGTTTAGATTTCACCTTTGAATTTAATATGGAATGTATCAATTTTTTGGATATTCTGCTTATTAAAGATAGGAATTTCAGTAGGTATTCAGCAGAGACATATAGAAAGCCTACCTATTCTAACTCTCTCTTACATTTCTCAAGTAATCATCCCTTGCATCAAAAGAAGGCCGTTATTAAAGGCCAATTAGTGAGGGCTTCTAGAATGATTTCTTCTGATATTGATTTGAAGTTGAATGTGATAATTTACAACAGATGTTTCTTAATAGAGCATACCCACAACAATATATAGAAAAGTTTCAAATTGAAGTTAGATGCAAAAGAAATATAGGCTATTTCAAACCTATTTTATTTAAAGGTCATATTACAGAATGTGATGATGGAATTTCTTTGAATACAAACATGCAAGTACATGATGTGGAAGTAGCTCAGATTCCATTTGTTACTAGTTTCTGTACGGAATATTCTAATGAAACTAGCATGATTTGTAGTATTATAAAAAATAACTGGATTTTCATTATACATGAATACCCTATTAATAAATTAGGTAATAAGCCATTAATAACATATAGAAGAGGGCCTAATTTAAAATGTCTTTTAGAAATGCCTTTAAAGTTGAACAACAAAGTTAATGGAATGTTCAGATATGGCCATTGCCATTATTGTAAACGCATATTAATAGGCAATTCTTTTAACATTAAGGACACTTCGTATAAGGTTATAGGTAAATACAATTGTGAATCCAAAAGGTGTAATATATCTTGCTTTGTCAATTTTGTCCAGGGTTCTATATAGGGAAAAACGAGAGAAAGTTGAAAAATAGAATTTATGAACATTCTTATAACATTGGTAAGAGTAATTTAAATAAATGCCTTAGCAAAACATGTCAGTGATAATCCAACACATGTTTTCAAATTTGTAGTTATAGAACAAGTGAAGAAGAATGTTCGGGGTGGACACTGACATCTAAAATTAGAAGAAAGGGAGTTGTTATGGCAACTTCGTACTAATGCCAATACATTTCCAGGGCTTAACGAATATTGCTCTATTAAATGTTTATTAAAATTAAAAGCCTTGGAAAGATTAAATAAACATTTTTAGTATCTAATATAATAAATATGAAATGTGTTTAAATTTCATTAATATGTTAGAACCAACATATTTTAGTTTAATTATATACGTTCTTGTTGGTACGTTTTTATAGATGTTAAGTTATTGGTTTAAAGTTTTTTATAAAAAGGTTGGTTTCTTTAAATAGTTAATTGAACATTGTGATGTAATATGCTATTTAAGAAGGATTTTGGAGGGAATTTTTTGTCTGAGGAAGTGCAGTAAATTGGGCTGTACGAAAGTGTAAACTACTGCATACATACTTAAGATGAGCACCCACGTGTAAAAACTAAATTAGTGAGTTTACTAAGCAAGCACAGAATTGTGGCCTTGCACAAATACCAAAAGACTTCACAGTCAGATGTTGGACGCACCTAGTCACAGCTGTGCAAGTATGCAGACAAGTCCATTGTAACAGCAATATTAATATGAAGGTGCCCATTAAGGGACCCATTTTTCTACAATACAGGAGGAAGAGGTGAGAGGGATAAGAAAGGGTAGACAAAACAAGAAGGTTAACAAAATACAGACAGGTGTATAACCACACAATACCAAGGACTCAAAAGGGAAGGGGAAAAACAGAAAATGGACATCTCTGGTGGTGGGACAGGATGAGAGACAATGCACAAGGAGGGATTATGACAAGTTGGATACACAGGTGAGGATAGGGCAGGAGCATGGAGATGGGCACAAGTCATCTGACTCCTGCCCATGGATGTGATGGTGGAGAGCCCCAGAGGTTCACAGGTACTTACTAAGCCACCGATTCAGGAACTTCAGAAGCCTAGATATACACCCCATTATGTTTTTAAGCATACATATATTTTAAGTACAAATAAGAGATGAGCAGAACATTTACACTTTGTCCCCAACCATCTGAGATAAGAGTGTGCAGTAAGCTAGTGGTGAAGTTATGGGTAGCCATGCACTTATCCAGATTAAGTCTGAATACTGTAAGAAGTTCTTTGGAACAGTCTTCTCACCACAAAAAGCAAATATCTGGTATTCTCTATGATGCATACCTATCGCTCTAACATGTTCCATCTATGCTGCAAAAAAGATGTAAATCTTGGGCAGGTGTTTATGTCCCCAATGGACTTGTGAATGTGCAGTAGGTCTTACAGGATAGATCTGTTGAGGCTTTGTATGCAAGGTAGAGATCAACCCTTAGTAGCTTATATGGCACTGAAGAGGGCCAAGGCTTTGAGGCAGTCTGCACAGTATTTCAGTATGATAGTTACTTGCTGGATATTACACATCTGTCGTTCAGTTTTACACCATGGTTTTGACACCAGCAATTGGTTTGGGAAATGCCCCTCTTGCTCTCCTTTAGAGAGTTTATAATCTTCAAATTTGGTCAGCCATAAACTGTAAAGAGAGACCTCCAAGTAGTAAACACCAAAATAAAAACTGCCCAATGACTTAACCCTGGGGTATACTGCAAGGGACAGGCAGAACAGCCCACCATAAATTCATTTGGCTCCATTTGTGAGCCAGTTTACTATCAAAGGATTACATATGGATTAACATTTAGCCGGAATAATTTTTCCATGATGTTAAGGAAGTGTTATCTCTGACAGTTTGGTGCCCATGGTCTGCCAGTTCACATAGTCTTGAACTCTCTGCAAGAGGTGCCGATATGCCCCCCCAGCATCCTCGCCACTATGACATCTGCCACTGACTGCTGCTGGTGCTGTTCAGGCAGTGGTGCAAATCCTAGGCTACCCACTGGATAAGATCCTCCACTTCTCCCACATAAGGCTAGGATGGGATGAGCATTCTCATACTGTAGCAGAGAAAGGCTGCAGTACAGGTGCCCTAGGCTGTTCCAGGCTTGCAGAAAGAGACAAAAATTAAAGAAAAACATTTAACTATAAAATGTAAATAATATAATACAAAAATTGAATGCTGAGGAATGAAAGGGCAGCCAACTGTAAACAGAGTGTAAACATGCAGCCAAAGAACTCAGAAACCAACACAAGAGGCTCACGTAGTGTAATGAAGCAATTCCAACACAGAGTAGCAAATCCCATAAACACAATCTATCGAAATATAAATGCTGGTAATACACAGTTTTAGGATCAAATAACTTTAGATATAAACCCCTAGATACTGCTCCAGTGCTTGTGCAGTAGTGAAACAAGACTACAAAGCACCGGTGTTACATGTAAAACGAACTTTATTCCAAGTATAAACAACTGGTTAACTGCATTTGTCTCCTCACGACTTCATCAGAACCAGTAAATGCTAAAAATCACCATCAGTGTGAAGCTTGTGCAAACTTAAAGTACACTTGCCATGTTCTCCAAGTGATCAAAGTGATATTACAATCCTTTTTCAAATTATATGATATATTCAAATAATTCCTTGCCATTACTTCCAACTTCTGAGACCAATAAGAGCTTTCGACATCTGGAAAATAAGAAAATTTAGTACTTTAAACCTAGACTTGATTTTATGTCTATGGTATGTTAAAAACTAATTAATAACTCTTTTTCTGAAGTGCATCTTGGTCAGATTTCACAATTTCTTTAAAGGCATCTAGATTTTTTACCAGTTATGTGCTCATGAAAGCAGAAGTTAAAGTTGTCAAAGAACTCACAAAGTTTCCAGATCAGACTTATGTCACTGACAGCAGCAGTTTCGTCAAGGCTGCCTCTTAAGCACATCAATAACTGTACCAGTTCACTGGTAAAGTCTATAAAAAATGCCCTCCTTAGACTAGGCTTAGGATTGTATTGCTGAATTAAAGTACACAATAACCATGTGTTAAGAAAATACAACACTGGTGGATGGAGAGCACAAAGGTATTGGGCTCGTCAGTATGACAGCCAAAAATACTGCCATCCCTAGTGGATTTGCTCCCCACCACTTAGTTATACATCATGTCTAGCATTACCAGTCAAATTCTGGGTAGTCCCCTCGTCCCGCCCCCTCAAAAAAATATAGGACATTCTGCTTCCATAATCTTTCAAGTACTTTTATTCCAGGATAAGAGGTGAAAGCTACTGGGTAGGAAGCATGCTAAAAAAAAATCCAGTGTATTTTGCAGCACATCATCTCTGTCGACTCCTAACTTTTATCTGGTTTGAAAACCCAATGTTACAAGCGGTCACAAGTAACAGAAATAGATATGGCACAATCTCCCTCTGAAAAACACTAAATGGTAAAACACAGATCTAAAAGTTAAGTTTGCTCCCCAAAACTAAACAACTTGAGAAGCTAGATGTTGCAGAAAGATGAAACATTTTTAATAAAATTAAAATTTTGGAATGTAGAAGACTGAACTGCAGTGATGAAATGAAGCCATAATACTTGATCTTTGAATAGACTGCTCTAACTGCAGGAACTGCTGTAACCTATATTTCAGCTATCAGGACCATTACAAAACATAAACTGCTTCAATCCATCATCTTATAAAGCCACATCTTTCCAGATCTCAAGATCTGGACCAAACAAAACCTGTATTATGACAGTAGAACAAAAAAATAAGACAGACAGTTGTTGCAGCCACAACTCTAAAAAGGCACACAGCTTGCATTTTAAGTATCCATAACCTTCTGATATACAGGTCCGGGCACGGGAAATGCTACAAAGAAGCCCTCTGCTTAGAGCACCTGGTTTGATGTTCTAAGGAAGTGTACCAGTTATCACCGCGTTTCTAGATTTAGGGCTTCTCAAAATCTAGATATCTCAACTGCACTACTCTACCAAGTTAGAGATGACCGGGATGTGGCCAAACAGATGTCATTTAAGGAAGCATTTCTAAAGAATGCTAATGCAGGGGACAGTTATGGCAAATTGTACCTCTCAAGCAGATCCTAACATTTTACTGTAATTAGGAAAGAACTACAATACAACTCTAAAAACATTTAGACAGTGCCTGTTTGGGCATCTTCCTCCCACAACCAGAAACAAGCTGGTACAACTGCAAATTCTCAACACGGTAACATTTATAAGTAAAATAAGGAGGTAATCTTGAGATTACATACTGACAGCCTAGTGACTTTTGCAGAAAGTACAAAACTGTATATGGTTCAATTTTTTTTTTTTTTTTACAATGAAAGGCATGTATGAGTGCACAGCAAACACACGGTTTTACTGGATACTGTACAACAGAGCACAGCAAATAAGCAACTTTCGCTATATAGTGCGACTACATTTAAAACTTGACTCAGTTACTTTAACATTATTAGGAAGTAAATGGAACAGAGGAATGGATCCAGGCAGGCACGCAGGAGTTGGGAGTGACCAAGTGAGACAGGAGAGCAGATGAAGCCATTTTGCAAATCCGGGGGGGGGGGGGGGGGGTAGTCCAGTATGCTGCAATGCCAGTTTTCCATGAAACAAAAAGGAATGCAAAAAAAATAAATAAAACATACAGCACATGGATCATGGGCATTCACTTCACTCTGCCAAAATGAATAAAGCAATAATTGCTCAAGTAGGGTTGTAGATTTCTAGGGTTGGCATGTGCAAAGCATGCATAGTAATACAGGTCCTTATACTAGACAGCGCCCAACATCAACTATTGGGGGGGGGGGTTTGAGAAGAGTAACTCCCTCCCCCACTGGAACAAAGTTCATTTTCAGTATAGGCCCAAAGGGAAAAGCCATTTACAATATACAATACTAAATCATGGTTATATATACATAAGCAACTTGTTGCAAGCAATGAAGTGCTACTACACACATACTGGTTACAGACAGTTCTACACAGGTGTAATTAGTTGTGAGGGGGCAGCTAAGAATGGCAAGAAGCGGGGTTGGGGTTACCATAAGCAGTCCACTTATAGTACATTCTTTGGTACTATACCAGCACGGAGTTATCTGTGATCAAAACATATTTAGTATTTTGGGCTATAGGGATATCAGTGGCAGGTGAACTTCCATAATTAAGAGAAGGTGACAGTTCAGAAGCAAGTGTTGCTGCTACACTGGTATATCAAGTGAAACTTTTGAAGAACCTTCTCCTGGGTTTTCAACAAATATCTTTTTTCCTTACATATTCTTCTATCTAGTGTCTTGACCACAAAGATCTTAGTCGTACACTCCTTTTTAAATGTGAAACACTAAACTTTTTTTTCCATTCAACATGAAAGTAGGCTAATAGCACAGGTACTCTAAAAGCAAGTGGGGTAGATGGAAAGGTGTGGCATGCAACCACTCATACTTGGAGAGGGGGAAACAAAAAAGGGCCATGAATCCTCAAGCCAGTGATGGTAGCCCTTAGGACATACATGAGAGGAGTGCACATGCATCTCAGGAAGAGGATCAAGCAGGGAATTGCATGCTCAAGGCAGCCACCAGAGACAGGACAAGAAAAAGGCCATGGGCTTGACATTCCAAAGGCAGATCAATGGTAGATCAATTGTACCCTTGGCCCCGTGCCAGGTTTCACACCATGGACCCCCCCCCCATGCACACTGACCATGCATGCTGTTTTGAGTTTATTTTCTAGTGGTTCATAGGCTGGTACTAGGCTAACGGCCCTAGGGCCGATACAAGCCTAGCCATAACGATTCCCTGGATATTTCTTCCCACAATATTTACTTCCCTGGACCCCCTGTCTAGCAGGGCGACTGACAGAAATTCCTATCTCCCATCCAATCTTCAAGGTTCCTTCTGAAGAGGGCCAAGGAGACGCTCTGCTTGACATGTATGGGCAGTCTATTCCAGAGTATGGGTAGTCTCTGGGTCTGGAACCCATCCCTCCAGCATGTTTTGTTCATTGTGATGGCAAGGTTTAGATCCCTGGAGCGTGTGGCTCTGAGGGATTGGGATTTCTTTAAGTGGAGCATGTCCAACAGCTCAGGGTTTGACATGGCCTTGTATGTTAAGCATAGATTGCCTCCGAGTAGCTGATATGCCACAGAGTATAGCTGGAGTGTTTTTTTTTTTTTTTTTTTTTTTTTAAGATGGTCAGTATAGGGCATCTGCTTTAGGCCTGTGATTCTTTTAGTGAGGTACTTCTGTGGCCTTTCCAGTTGCAGAGGTCTTGTGAGGTACATACCAAACAGGGTACTGTACTCTATAATGGGTCTAATGAGGTGTAAATTTGTTTAATGATGTTTCTTAGCTCCGTGGAGCAGAGGGATGGGGCCCTGACTGTGAACCAGGCATCCAGGGTTTGGTTAGTAGAACCAACTCTGGAGAAGAATGAAGGGGCACATAGTGGGATGGGTGGACTGCAATTCCTCAGGGAGCAACCAGAAGTGCAATTTCTTTGGGGGAGACCAGTGAAACTATTTCCTGAACTTTAGGAAGGGGGTGGGGGTTAATGGCTGGCAACACTCCCTACAGAACTTGAGGACAATCACTGTAGACAGTCCATTACATCTCCCATCTCCTTCTTCAACTGCTTAATGGGCACAAGGCAACAGAGGTAAAAAATAAATAAATAAAATAAAAGTCCTCAAAACCAACCACTGGCAGTATGAATGAGGGCCCCTCCCAGTCCATTTTTCTCCTAGTGTTGCTGAATGAATGGAGTACGGTTGGGAAACAGGATGATACACAGCTGCAAAAAAAAAAAAAAAAAAAAAAAAAAAACACACACACACAACACACACTTAATTTTAAAAATTTGAGCAGTTGAACATTTTCCAACGATAAGTGAAACAAAAACATTGCTCATTTGAAATTTTCAGCCACGGGACCACTCAATGTCCATACCAATCAATCACAGCCACTTAACTCTGTAATCCTCAGATTGTGATTAAAAAATGGCTACAAAAAAGTATTTAGACACTCACTTTACACAAATGAGCAGAATCCTTCAAAGCTAGACTAGACTAAAGACTGTTTACCTTCATCACAACAGAAGGTAAAGTCACTCATCCTCAAACACCATGTCCAACATTTACAGCTCATTATTGACTTAATACACTCAAGACAGAGTGGTAAAAATAAGCAACTATGAATAAAACAATATTTTGACTTTCACACAAAAGCGCAGTAGTGTGTTTCAATGCACTTCACACTAGTCCTATAAAGAGATTGAAAGTAACTTGCCCTTCCAAGTTTAAGCACAGACTACCCACATCCTCAGCAGTTACAGCCATTTTTGGCTGCGTACACCTCATCTGATTTGCTATTAAATTCCTCAACCTCTTACCACAAACAGAGACAAAAGCCTAAAATCTGGGACAGATTTTTAAAAGTATTGGTCTTATATGATTAGTTTTAGAACAGCTTTTGCTTCAGGAGTACATTTTCAGAAGGTATCAAGCCAAATTCACACGGTTATTTAGTGACTACAATCTAAAGACTGAACAGAAAACCACAAACTTTGAGACCAAAAAAGGAGGAAAGCATCAGGGACATTTTCAAATTTGCTTGCTTAATGCTCTCTGGCTCTATTCATACAAACAAAAAAAAGCTGCTGGTTAGGCAATGCACAGCACTTCCATATCCTAGCTTTTTATTAACTGCTCATATACAACTGCTTGCCAGGACTGAAAGAGTCTAACAAATTTAATCAAATCAGTTATACTATGCTACTGATTTCACATCATCATTTCCTGAACCATGGGAAAGGACAGAAAGTGAGAGCTGCTTCAACAGATTTACTTTGGGCCATGGCCATTATTTTTTTTTTTTTTAAATAAAAGATACATTTCCTTATTTTAAAAAGGAATTAAGCACCTCTCAGTGAAAACAATTTGATCAATGCTGCTTATGTGCAAAGGCAGGCTTGAGTGTGTAGATGTAAACATTCATGGTCTATAATTTGAGCTTTTCCTAACAGACATGTCAACAGTGCTGATCATAAAGCTTTTTAAAATGAAATTATTTCACTGCAGATATTGGATGGCTGACCATATGCCCCTCTAGAGATGTGGGCCACAAATTGTTGCCCAAACTGGCAACATCTGTCACTACCAAAGATGGTACAGTAAACTGGAACTCTAGCAACCAGCACTCTCAAGCAACCTGCAAAAAAACACAGTACAATTTTCATGTTGTTGTGTCTTTTGGCTTTTCCCGGTTAGGGGTCGCCACAGCGGAACTCCGGTCCGCTAATGATTGGCAGTTGATTTTTACGTGCCGAGTTGCCAGCCCTAACGCACAACCTTCAACGAAGGTACGCCCATTCACGCATGTCTCCACGTAGAAGACGCTCTAGCTGAGAGTCGAACCGGGTCAGCGCCTGTGAGGCGACAACGCTACCGCAGCACCACCACCGCGGAATTTTTTCATGTGTTGCACTTTTTCCCTCTGCAGAAACGTTCCTTACATTTTACACTTTTAAAAGGGAAGATTGGAATACATTCCCTCTCTCCCTAACCTGAGAACAAGTCAAACCAAACCAAACCAAACAAATAGTAAAGGGTACAGTATTAGTCAGGCCTGTCTTTAATAGTAACTTTCAAGCAACCAGAAACTACAGTTATCCAGCATCTATCAATCCCCACGGGTGCCAGTTAACAGAGAGTTGACTGTACTCCATGGGATCAAAAGCAACTGTGTAAATGCATCCTTTGAGGGTATAAGAAGCCCATTAAATCAGGTGCTCGTGTCAGCCTCTTGGCCAGGTAAGGAGCAAAACATATCACTGTTACAGTTTGTGCATTGGGTGGTGGTCCTTCAGTTTTCAATTTCTCTTCTGTCAAGCCTTCAGCACAATACCAGCATATCATCTTCTTTTCCCTCACTTATGCAAGACATACAGTGGATATAAAAAGTTTACACACCCGTGTTAAAATGCCAGGATTTTGTGATACAACACGAGACCACAATAAATAATTTCAATACTTTTTCCACCTTTAAAGGTGACTTGTAAGCTGTACAATTCAATTTGTGTGCACACCCTTAAGCTAATAAAGCACCTTTTGATTTAATTACAGCATTCAGTCTTCTTGGGTAGGAGTCTATCAGCATGGCACATCTTGACTTTGCAATATTTGCCCACTCTTCCTTGCAAAAGCACTCAAAATCGGTCAGATTGCGAGGGCATCTCTTGTGCACAGCCCTCTTCAGGTCACCCCACAGATTTTCTATTGTATTTAGGTCTGGGCTCTAGCTGGCCCATTTCAAAACTTCTAGTGAAGCCATTTTTTTGTTGATTTGGATGTATGCTTGGGGTCCTTACTGTGCTGAAATGTGAAATTCCTCTTCATCTTTCTAGCAGACACCTGAAGGTTTTGGGCCAAAAGAGACTGGTATTTTGGAACTGTTCATAATTCCCTCCACCTTGACTAAAGCCCCAGTTCCAACTGAAGAAAGGCAACCCCAAAGCATGATACTGCCACCACCATGCTTTACCTTGGGGATGGTGTTGTTTTGGTGATGCAAAGTGTTGTTTTTGCGCCAAAAGCACTTTTTGGATGGCCAAAAAGTTCAACCTTGGTCTAGGAGCAGAACACATTTTGCCACGTGCTTTTGGGAGACTATGTATTTATGTTTTGCAAATTTTAGCCAGTCCTGGATATTCTTCTATACAAGCAAAGGCTTCCATCTTGCAACCCTACCCCATAGCCCAGTGTTGCTGTAGGTGTCTTGGCAGCCTCCACGACCAGTTTTCATCTAGTCTTTTCATAAATTTTGGAGGGACATCCAGTTCTTTGCAACATCTCTGTTCCCATATTTTCTCCACTTTTTGATGACTGCCTTCAGTGTGTTCCATGGTATACCCAATGCTGTGGAAATTTTTTTTGTACCCTTCGCCTGACCAATACCTTTCAACAATGAGATCCTTTTGATGCTTTGTAAGCTCTCTGCGAACCATGGCTTTTGCTGTAGCAGGCAACCGAGTAAACGTCAGGAAAATCCTACTAGGACAGCTGAACTTTATTTGGGGTTAATCAGAGTCTCTTTAATTGATGGCAGGTATGTACCCAAGAAGACTGAATGCCGTAATTAAATCAAAGGGTGCTTCAACAAATTATTAGTCTAAGGGTGTGCACACTTAAGCAACCAGCGTATTGTAAGTTTTTTATTTTTTTATATCCCCCCCCCCAACAGATTTGTTTTTCAATTGAATTGTACAGGTTATAGGTCACATTAAAGGTGGGAAACGTTTGGAAATGATTTACTGTGGTCTCGTGTTATATCACAAAAACCTGGCATTTTAAACAGGGTCGTGTAAACTTTTTATATCCATTGTATTAAAGGGGATACTATTCTAGCGGACTGGCCAAAGCAATTCAGGAGCTTCACCAGAGACACATCTAGACCTCACAAAAAGCATTAAACACCATACCACACTCAGGTGAATGATACTTAGCAAAATGCTGATCCCCATGTAACTCCTTGGATAGCAAAATGGCTCACAAATAGAATCCAGGAAATTAGGGCGGACTGCTCTATTTCTTGCAAAAAGACCCACCACTTGTGTAGTACCCCAAGGGTATTTTAATTGGAATATGACAACGAAAGCTTCACCCATGGGTGACTTGTTTTTGCCGCACCTTATATTACATTTTGTTGAAACAGCGTTTTGAATGTTTTGTTTAGCTTGAGTAGTATATGGCATATTCCTTTGCCACTGTTAGCATGGAGTCCATTGGTTGGAAAAGCTATCTTTGGAATTTCACTGGTTGCTTGATATACTAAAGTACAAAAACGGGATCTTTAGACCATTACAAATTTATTTTCATTCTGTTCATGCTACGTACGCTTTGAATGATGACTAAGGCTACTTTTGATAAATACTAAGTGAAATGCACACATGATCCCATTGTAAAAATGATCCAAATAGGCTATATCTTGATCATAAACACACACTACTAAGAGTGGAGTAATTAGTCAAATTCAAGTAGATCTCAATTGGTGGCATTTACAAATATACATTTTTATTGGTTTATAATGTTCAAGTTTTATAATTGGTCTTCCCTTGAGCTTCGGGGCTCATGATTGGCTAGAATATGATTTTTATTTTACCACTTAAGAGTTTTGAAAAGTAAAATGTGGTGCTTGATTATATAAAAAGTATATTTTATGATTCATAGTATGTTTAAATACCATGAGAAACTATATATAGCATACATGAATGTAGGAAAATGTTACGCCTTATGGATGAATATGCTATTCTGTCATGGTTGGTCGATCTTTACGCTTCATTAACATATTACATTTTATTGGCCAAATATTTTGGCGCTTTGATTGTGAATTTTTAGATGTATATTAATTACACACACACACACACACACACACACACACACACACACACACACACACACACACACACACACACACACACACACACACTGCATTATCTGTCTGTGAATTAAACGTGAAGTTGGGTTTAGAGAGTCTTTGCCCTCTTTGGCTACAACAACCACCAGTTTTCATCCAATATGATGTTACTGCGCCTCTGTTTAAAAATATTGTTCAACAAAACCTTTAAAGCTTACTTGTTTTTCCATCTTCACCACAGGAATATACTCTTCATGGAGCCTTCCCTGCTGATTGGATTTATTTCTCATCTCCCTCTTGGCTATTAATTCTACAGTCTCCCACCTTCCTCTAAACTTGGTAAGTTAGGCTTTCCATAAATATTAAATGTGTGCATCTTTCTTCGTTTCCCCATCAATTTGCTACATAGGAAACTTTAGAGGGATTAGATATTTACAGATTTTCATAAAGGGTGTTGGATTACTTTTCTAATAATAGGCTACAAGTTTTCCTATTTTGTGTTGCTTAAATTGCTATGTTAACAGTTTGTGTTCTGCAGTAATCAAAAAAATGCACAACAGCAACCTTTTTAGAATCGTGCATATTATCCAAATACTCCTTTATTTTACTTTTGGCACAAAGTACTCATTTTTTGTACTGTACAACTCCCCCTTGTCTGCAATACCTTAACCATCGACAAATACATTTACCCTTCTCTTTTCTACATCATTTTTAAACCCAATTTTCATTTTATCCCACTCATCATCAGCTATCTTTTCTGAAGAAATCTGTGCATTACCCTGATAACTCAAACTGGTTTGTACTACCCATTCTGTAAATCCCTTCTTAATGGACAATTGAGGAGCAACTTTTCTCGATTTCCCTGCATCTTTATCTTTGTCTACTGGCACATGGTCTGAAATAGCTACTGGATGCATTTTAAAGCTTGCAATTACATACCCTTGCTTTTGTGAAAACTTCTATCCAGTCTAACCTAGTTATTGTACGTTGGGGAATACATAAGGTCTGTCTGGGTTTCTGCAAGTAGTTTCACTTATTCCATTTCTATCATAATACTTTAGAGCCTTTGGTACATGTTCACTGCTGACTATCAGTTGCCAGCCCCCACCCAAGAATATTATTTCCTGATGAAAGCTAATCATTTCTCTCATAACGTTAAAGTTTTTTTCTTAGTTTTAGGCGATACAAACACACAGTAATGCAATCCTACTCCCCTAGCAATAACCCCCTATTAACCATAAATCTACCACTGTCTTGCTCCTCCATCTTTACTGGTGCCCCTCTCACAAATCATAATCATCCCCCCTTTCCTTTGTCCCTATACTCAAAAGACTTCCGTTATTCAGCAAAGTTCATATGCTTACGTGCATCCTCTGTAACATTCCAAGCCTTTTGTTTCAAAAGTGGAGGGTACAAAACAGCAATTATATTTTTGCCCATACCTGTAAAGTCATTCACATTCCATGATACGATTTGATAAGGCAGTCATGGTCATGACACATTTCACAAAAATTCTACAACAAAAACTATTTTTTTTTTTAAACATATGCCCAGACAACTGGGTACAGCAACTTGAACCTCACACCTGTCTTGACATCCTCTGATTGCAGGGAAAATTTACAGTGAATATTTCATCATTTGAAATTGAATGACATCTTTTATTCTTCTACCACAATTTTATCAGGAGCAGTTTCTTCTGTGGATACAACTGCACGTTTACTCCTACAGATTTTTTGTTTCTCTCTCAAGAGGAAGTTTGGGCATACACATGGCAAACCCTTTCAAAGTAACACATAAGCAACTGTATTCTACCTGCAGGATTTATTTCCATTAAAAAAAATATATATATATCACTTCATTCTCCTCCACCCAATTTCTCTGATACAGCAGAAAATCTTAGGTTTTGTGTGTTCAGTTTTCTAGCTCTATCTTGTTCTTGAGAAGCCTCATCTTCAGCCAGTCCTGCCTTCATTTTAGTCTATGGTTTCTGTAGTTCCGTCAGCTCATCTAAATAGCTATTCAAAGCATCTTCTATTACTTCCTGTCTTTTTGTCATTTAATTTAGGTATTTCTCTCACTGATTTTAAACACCTCTGAATGCATTTTCTCTCCACTAAATTAGTGGAGACTACTAAGCTGAAACCTGAACGGTCTTTTGCTGAACTGCTGCAAGCCCCCCCCCCCCCATCTTCATTTTTAAGTTGATTTTCTTCAGGAAGTTTTCTTTGCGGTCATCCAGGCAGTGTAATGACTAACCACTGATTGGCAGTTTTCCAAAGACTTAAGAGTTCTCCCAGTGTGAAAACAAGCCTGCAATTCTTTTTGTAGCAATCTTGGAAGTCCCTTTTGAAGGGCCCATTTTTTTTTTAAGCTCTTCAGTTTCCACATCTCCACACAGTACACACACAAGTCATGGAAGAGCGCACCTGCATTGCTTCTGAACAATGGGGGCATTACAACTAACCCTGAAAATGATCATCCCATTAGCCTTGGATGATCAGGTCCCTGACGATAACCAACTTATTTGGTGATGGTGACAAGGATGCTAGGAAATTCACCTCAGAGAAGCTTAAGAGGCAAATCTTGGCATCGGCAGAAAATACACAAATCGGTAATCTTATTACATTGTCCTTTTAAATTACCAAAAGTACACCCTCTAGACAGAGTCAGAGTCCCCTGCATTCTTCCATCATTACACCAGTCATTAAAACAAAACACTTCTAGGTGTATGCATCACTTCAAACAAATAACCCAACTTCAATGTTCTGTTTACTGCCTTGGACCTTATACAAGACCTTCTCTGGTCAGCTACCAGGAAGACAAAGTTCTAAAAGACCAAAGTGCAACTTAGTCTTAAAACATGTTAGACTCTAAAGCTTGCTCAATTTCAGTAAGCAGCATATTCCATCTTCAGAAAGTCCTTCCCTGAAGTAATTTCCACCCTAATTTTTTTGTAATTCTTTCAAGATCAGGCAGGACATGATTATTCCTGGTATCTCATGTCATATAAAGGTGATATAATTTCATCCTTTAACTTTTATATACCCAAAGTTGTTTTGGTTTATCATAACTTTATAAGAAATAAGTGTTCTTTATTCGTCTTATTGTAAATTTTTAAGCTCTTAATACCTCAACCTCTCACATAGCCCAGAACACGCAGCACCCACTCTGCTGGAAAGAACTGGCCAGTTAGGGGAAGAGAGAACAGTCACCAGGCAAGGTGTTGAGGGGATGGAATCAAAAAGGCTTGGCTCCCTTAGTTACCCAAACAAACTAAAACCCACTCGCTTTTCCCTATCCGACACAAAACGCTTGCCTAGAGATCAGTCTTGCTTTCTGGACTGTGAAAGACCCTGCCTTCCCAAGTCTCCACCTCAAAAACGTTGGCAATATTAAGAACACTATACAAGTCTTAAACTTGTATTGTAATATAATAAAGTCCACAAATAGAACTGTTTCATTACAAAAGAATTCCATACTTGGGGTGATCTTTCCTTGCATGTTAATATGGTGCAATATGTATGATGCAATACTTTGGCTTCTTTCAGGGCAAACCCGAAGTGGTGTTAACATTCCCAAGCTGGAGACAGTGGTCATAACTCATTACAGCTGAGCAGACTTCCAGGCATTTCTCAGTTACCTCCCACTGATGCCTCTAGGCATCAAATATTGCTTGTTCATATATGCATTAATAATTCCAAAACCATACTAGAAGATTTCATCTTAAAGAATACATGATAGCAAAACTGTATTGATTATTTGACCTCTGTCTAATGCAGCTAAAGAGATATCCAATATTATTTGTGTACTATTTCTGTATGGTAATAATTTTAATATTTCTGTAAATATCTCAACATTCAGGTAACACAGACAGACCTGCATAGCCTGACATGAAAGCTCACAGATGTATGAAGAAAATCCAGCTGACAGTATGTGCCTTGCTTGAATGGTTACCGAAACATTTATTTAACATTAAAAAATTAATATTCACTGCCTTTATTTTTGCTCATAAAATCCAGTTTAAAAGCATTGAACTGAATGAATACCACTACTGTAAAGATTAATTTACCTCGAATAGTTTGCCATTTACAGTTTTCTACAAACACTTAGGGTTCCAGAGATATGAATATCTGAACTGTAAAGGTGATGAACGTTTTTAAATGCTCAAGCCAAACCCACTAGGAGTTAAAAGTGCACACACACAAAAAGAGCTGTACTGCAAAAACAGGAAAACACATATACAGAGTGGAAGGGCATAAACACACCCTTATGCTTATGTGGATATACATGTTAACTGCCTGGGCAGAAATCCTCACTCTCACGATTTTGGCAAGGGCATAGCATAATGGTCTGCACAATAGCCTCCACGAGCTCTCAACCTCAATAAGAAACACTTGGGAACAAATAGGCTGGGAGCTTAGCATTTGTCAGGCATGATGCAAAAAAGCACATTGCAAAAACACAAGACTGCATGGTTTCACACATTTATTCACAGTATTAGTGTGGCCTTTATCAAGAAGGGAGATCAATCTACCTGCTGGATTTTCCTACATGCACAGTTAGGCTCTACAGGGCAACTCCACCTGCTTAGTACTAACATATTAACACCATTAGGTGTCTTTTTAAAATAACAAAAGTAGTAATTGATGACCCAAGAAAGTTTTATTGAGAAACTGGGAAAAAAGTAAAAGGAGGAGGAGGAGGACAGCCTCCTTGAAATTTATCACATGTATAAATCTACAATTGTGGGACTGCACACATCTGCTGACCTCACAAGACCCAAACGTAGTAAAAGTTCAGAAACAGGAGAAGAATAAATCAAAGAGGACTTCCCTGTTTAGTCTAGCAAAAGCATATTGGTGTCAAACCAGAAGTAGGTAAAAATCAGGCAGCAGCTGAATGTGCCAAAACAAAAAGAATACAAGGTGAAGGACCAGATGAGAAGGCAAGAAATGTGGAAAATGCACAAACATAGCTGCAAGTATAGAAAACATCTAGAAGAACCTCATGTTGATCAGGATCTAATGCAGGAATGGTTAAGGAGAGGCAAATTCAAAACAAGAGATCAAAAGTTAACATTGGCGGCCCAAGATAGTGGCCTACGTACACGCTGGTTTACAAAGTCCATTGAATATGTGGGAGAGAAACAGACAAATGAAGGTTTTGTAAAAAGAGAATTGGAAACAGCTGCACACCTTGTTGCTGGTTGTGACATATTAATGGCAGAAGGACTGTATACTGAAAGGCATAATAATGTGGCAAGACTGTTGCACTGAGGATTGTGCAAACATTATGGTACTGAAGTGGCTAAAAAAAATACCCACTGGAAACATGAACCACAAAGCATCACAGAAAATGATGAAGTCTACATCACATGGGATTACCCATTACCAACAGTAAATGCTACTTTTGTCTTCTTTTCATGGACCATTACATCCAGTTTTCTAGCATCTGGCTTTTGATTGAAAATCGCTACAATCAGTGACTACAGTGCCTAGCATACAGAGACGCACAAAGTCATAAAATATTACGATCTACAGGCAGAAACCAGAGCAATGTGGAAGAAAGATATCCAGACAGTTCCAATAGTAGTAGGAGCAATGGGTCTTATAAAAAAGAATCTACAATCATATTTAGATACGTTACCAGTAATGTAACCCCATACGAATTGCAAGAGGAGTCATTACTGGGCACATTGTGGGTGCTGAGAAGAGCACTTCTGGTTGACATCAAAGATGGAAACAATACTACTTTCTTGAACTTTAATTGTACATCGACTTGGGAATGGGGTCCGTTCCCATCACGGTATTAGAAACATACAAGGACTTGGAGAAATTAAAAAAGATTCCATTTATTTATTTACTGAGAATTCTGGTGGGAACATGGGATTCTATATGAATGAGAAGTGTACTAACTGGTTCTCCGAGACCAGCTGATGCATGGAACAGACTACCAAATTACATTAAGGCAAGTACTAGTTTAATTTTTTTAAAGAACAGCCTAGACACTTATCATGGTAACATGCAAGTATGTACATACTACTACTAGTAAATATGGTTACAGAACACTTCTCAACCTCTTACCACACAAAATTTGGACAAAGCCAAAAATAATGGGGGGGGGGGGGGGGGACAAAGGCCCAAAATATGTCAAATTTTAAATATTGCTCTTAAAAAATTAGACAGTTGCGAGAATAAAATATTTTTGCGTTACCATGCATTTTCTGAATTCAGTCCTCGCCAATTTGCCAGAAAACTCTTTTTTTTTTTTTTTGGCAGAACATTCCAAAAATATGAGGCAAAAATCTGGACTTCCTGTAAAAAAAAAAAATCTGTACAGTTGTGAGGTGTTCATAGTCATCTGGTATTCTCTACCTGATAGACCTTCACTCCACAATCACATGGCACTGAAACCCCCAATGGATATCAAGCACACCACATGTGCATGCCAAGTAGCTAGGATGTAGTTCAAGCGCACAGTTGCTGCCAAAGTAATAGAAAATTAAAAATAGGCTGTCAAAATCTAAACAAGGATTCAAAATAATCAATGGTACTAAAAAGAAAAAAAAATCTAAATTATAATGCACATTATATGTCCCATTTCAAAATGGAGTATTAACTATGGTCATCCCGACTACTGCTGCAGAGGTACAGAAAAATATCAGTGAGTATCTGTGATGTTAGAAAGTTAGACACACTGTAATAAGATGCATCCTACATTTTATTCACAAGTATTGTAGTAATCCAGTCTATACTGGGGGAACCTTTTTGGTTCTATAATAGAATAATTGAACTTCTTGTTACTAAACAAAATCCTTCAATGAACCTACACACTTAAGCAGTTAAGCAACATCTGGTGAACTACAAGTTTATATTACCCCACCTGCTTGAGAAATTAAGTTATGCAAGTGGTCTTTTTATAAACAGGACTTAGTGCCACTGGAAACAAATTAAGTTGCATTAAAAAGTAACTTGCAGTCCTTAACAGGTGCAGCTAATCACAAAATACCAAAGTCCTTTAGCTACTTTAAAAAGCTCTGTCTGCATCTCTAATGGGGTCGTTTGAATGTATTTGACTACTTGAAGTTAATGTTATCTTTTTAAAGTTACACAAAATGTGGGTTACGAAAATTTAAAAAAAACGATTAAAATAAAATAAAGCAATAGTGACAGTCCAGAGATTTGTGCTGGGGGGGGGGGCAAATAAAGTTTGTGGAAGAGGGGTTGCCAAGGTCCAATCGATAGATATTGTGTAAATTAAAATGCTTTTTCCAATATACTGTGTATACAGTGAAAGGAAATGAGCAAGACCAAACAACAGTTTTCAAAATAATATGCTTGCTTTGCAAAACAGTTATGTTCAGCTTAGATATTAATAACATATAGCTTGTGGGCAATACTGTAAATGCATCCTGTTATAGAAAAAAGGAAGTTGACTTTCTTGGCTTTCAGATGCAGAAATAAATAAATAATATGCAGACAGGTCAAGTGACGCAAAGACGATGGAGAGACTTTTGTGAAGTCTTCCGATATAGCGAGAACCAAAAAAGGGCATGAAATAGCGAGAACCAAAAAAGGGCATGAAATAACCATGGACTTTTTAATGACACAGACAGAAACCAGAAGTCACAAGGACATTAAAAATAACATTGGTTGAAAAAGAGTACATAAACTGGACAGTACATTTCATTCAGGGGTTACGTCTTGGACTAAGTGTGCCTTAGTCTATTCATCTGTCTAACTGTGCTATAATAGAATTGAAATAGCTCTGACAGAATTAACTGTTTGCCAAGAATTTGTTCTGAGACAAAGTATAACAGATACAGTAGTACAGAGTTTGTCTGGTCTACTTTTGGACATTTTCTTCAGTGACATTTCTTGAGAAAAGAAAGTGATACATTTCTTCAGTGGCGAGCCTTGGCCAGTGACTGTGACCATATATCTGTTACCAGCAGTTAATATTACAGAGGGATCCCAACTACTTGCGTTAGTTCAGACTGACAGTTTCAGTGCTTTAACAGAAACAGTTCCAGTATTTCATTGGTGGACCACAGAGCACCGCTGTGGAAGCTGCCCTGCTTCAGACCACCTACAATTCGCCTGTAGAGAAACACAGTCTTTTTCCAGATTAACTTCAGCCTGATCACCTGCTGGTCTTCTGCATAAATTACGGTACTTTCTTCACAGTTATAACATGGATGCAAGTACAGACAGTTAACTTTACAGTGCCCACATATTGTATATATAAATTTGCACGGTTTAAACCTTCTGTGTTAGACATGAAATGTAACTCTGAAATGTTTGATGTTCAGACATTAGATAACAGTTGTGTTTATAAATGTAAAAGTAACTTTCCTAACTTCTGTCTATTTTGTTACAGGAGTCTAGTAAGCCATACCATAAGATATATCCTATTCTGATAAATAATCTGTTTGATTCTAGCGTTGTTAGTTCTTCACATATACAACAGTTAAATGTACCTTCTGCAGTCACCTAAATCTCATACAGTACAAGCGTATGTAATTACTGTCAGTCATGTAACAGACTACATAAAAATGTTATTTATAGTAAATATTGCAAATGCACAAATATAAAAAGTTCTAACAGAGTGCAGTGTGCTATCAATATTATCCTTTTAGAGAAAAGGTTTTCACAGCTTTTCAAAATTTCCCTAGAGACAGTAGTAGGGGACAGTAATGCCATTTAGAGAAACAGACTTAGCATAGCATGCATACTTTACATAATGACATTTCTGGTTTAACCTAACAATCAGAGCCCAACATCTACTAAGGGCACAAACTACAGAGGTTAATCTGACAAGAAAGTTAGAAGCTCATCAAGGTTTACATTGGGCAGGGTTCAGCAGAAATGACAGTTATTTCTACTGCTGATATATCTCATCTCAATAGTCTGTTTATTACAGACTCTGCCTCAGTGGCAAGCCAAAAAAAATAAAAATTTTGTTTCAATATGTT
Organism: Protopterus annectens; assembly: GCF_019279795.1. Lineage (NCBI taxonomy): Eukaryota > Metazoa > Chordata > Ceratodontiformes > Protopteridae > Protopterus > Protopterus annectens. The sequence goes on along the minus strand of NC_056733.1, from coordinate 221,240,888 downwards.
GGCATTTAAACAATGGCTGACATACACTGTGTGGTTTATTTCAAATAATGCTTTACTTTTTTGCATTTACACATGCCAGTTTCAGTCAGAAGGGGAAAGGGGAATCAACAGTGTTGGCAAAACCCTAAAACATGCTCCAGTATGACAGTTATGAACCTTCATTCCCAAAATGATTTACAGGGAAAGTTTAGTATTGCCAAAATCAAAGCACATAAAAATATACAGAAAAGGCTACAGTAAATGCTTTGGCAAATGGCAAAGCAAGCAGTTAAAACAGGTGAGTGTCTAGACTCGCGTAACTGTTTGGCAGTCTAAATAGCATGACAGAAAAAAAACAAAATAATGTTTTAGTCAGGCAAGATGTTATGTTAAAGCAATTCTGTCAGACAGCTAATGACATTCTGCAAAATGCATATGCAGCTTTAAAATCAGTTTCTGCCTAACAGACAAAGACTCTGAGATTAAGCCAAAGTGCTAGACAGTTTTTAAAAAAGTATAGTCTTGCAGATGCACATAGCAAATGTACACAGTTTGTAGACTACATGGTGAAAGCAAGGGGATGAAATACATGGTCTGATGAAAAAGTACACAGTATTGCAGATGCACACAGAAAATATACAAAAACAGCTTGTAGACTACATGGTGAAAGGAAGGGAATGTACTACATGGTCTGATATAAAACAAACAGGGGGAACACGAGCAGCTTCTGCTCCACCAGGGTTAGACAGATACATGACCAAGTTCAGAAAAACAGGTGATATGTTTTACTTGTAAGAAAATAAGTCACATTACAATAAAAAAATAAAGCCAAACCAATCGCTCAGTACAAGCAAAAGCAGCACCCATAGCTCTTAACTGTCCAAATTTTTACAGAATATTCAGATTTTTGCCTCATACTCTGGAACTTTTCCTCAGATAATGTATGGTATTCTGGAAAATCATGGATGATTGAAAACACTTAAACTACAGACACTTAAAGTTTCAGACTTCATACTGTTCAAAAATGCACGCCAATGCAAAACCTGTTATTCTAGCAACTTTTCTAATTTACAAGAGCAATTTTTAAAATCTGTCCCCATTTTGGGCTTCTGTTTCCCCATTTTTTGGTTTTGTCCAGATTTCATGCACTAAGAAGTCAAGATGTATGGCAGCATGTTGTTGTGTCTTTCGGCTTTTCCCGGTTAAGGGTCGCCACAGCGGAACTCCGGTCCACTAATGATTGGCAGTTGATTTTTCATGAACGCCGAGGTGCCAGCTCGACGTTCAACCTTAAACGAAGGCACACCCATTACACGTCTTTCGAACGCCCACCCAACCACGGGGAGGACATGCAGACTCCACACAGAAGGCACTCCCCACACTCCAGCCGAGAATCGAACGGGAGAACCTCTTGCTGTGAGGCAACAACGCTACCGCTGCACCACCGCGGATGTATGGCAGCATCTATTAAATAATATTCCAATATTAACTTACAAGATTATATGGCAAGGCCTACCCACAAACCCATTACACTCAAGCAACAGGAAAAAAAAATACTTAATTCACGCGAAGGAATAAAAGTAAGACAGAAGATTTGATAAGCTAAGGTAACCACAAAAATATATTTCCGGTAATCCAGGCAAAGCATCCATGCTTGCCACTCACCTACATTACAATGTATGCAATACTTCAAGCAGAGTAATAATGAAGAAGACTACAAGGAAACTAACCAGAAACCAACTATTATTGGGACGACAGTATTGTTGTGGAAGATTTTAGTGAAGTAGAAAAATACATTTACCTTGTGTGGTCATTTGTAGAGATCTGGCTACTGTTGCAGTAAACTGCAGACGTGTTCAGTTTTAACAGACTGCACACATACCTCTCAACTGTCCCTGATTTTAACTCCAATGTCAGCACTGTCCCTCTTAATTCCTCCTAACACTAGTACCTTTTGGAGGAAAGGTGCTGAATTATACTTAATAAATAATGACAGTGATAGTTACAGATTTCCTTCAAGAATTGTATATGAATTCACATTCTCTTTTTTAAGGTCTCAAGTTAATAGAACTAATATTTTAAGTGTCCCCGTTTTTTTTATTTTTTTGGATTTGTCCCGATTGGTTGAGAGCTATACCGCACATTAATATCCATCTAAACTTAAGTAAATGCTACTTGTGTCATTCATTAAATGATACCAACCAAGCAATATCTCAGTTCAGCACGAGTATATCCCCATCAAGAGCATATTGTACATAATGAACTCCCGAAACAAATGGATCGCCAAACAATACTTGTTTCAAATGCAGTTTGGGTTGTCACAACTAGAAGTGATGAGTCCACCCGCCCTGTGATCATTTATCCTCAAAACGGCCCTCAACATAATTCAGTTTTCATGTTATTTGACATGAACAGATAACACAAACTTTCTCCACACTTCTTTCACATGCTTGCCCTTCTAAAACCAATTTGCCAACGTAAATACTTAAGTACTCCCTTCCGCATATGTGGTTGTCCACCATGCCATGTACACCCCACTATGGTCTCCAAAAAGTACATACAGTACTGAAGGCACGTAACAGAACACCACCCTCTATATAGTCATTACACAGTTTAAAACAATGATGGGAGAGCATATAACAGCAGGGCAAAAGATAAGAAGTTCTGTTCGACATTAACTGAAGCAAAAAAAAAAAAAAACACAACAGCAACAACAAAGGGCGTCTGAAGTCAGGTATACTACCAAGACATAGGTCAGTATTAGCCCAGAACTGATGATACAATAACAAAATATAAACAACACGCAGCTGAAAAAAAATAAAATACGCCTGCAATGTGTTGTATTAAGGACTACTCTTTATTATATTGTTACAGATGTCAGAAGTGTCACTAAAGATGAACATGTAAGCAAACTACTAAAAGGCGGACTTCGCAGGTAATACACAGAAATCAAAGTGAACAGGCAATTTGTGACCACTTAACTATGGCTATTCCTACTTACCAGCAACCTGTTTTCCCCTGATCTATGTAACTCTTCCTAAAATTCTGCAACTTATCTGTTGGAACAAAACTTTATGACACCTGTACAGCTACTTCCAATTCTAACACTGCTGCGTTCCTTCCAAATAAAAACCTCTCCCGCTACCGTCTGCAACGTGGCCCCAAATCGTTTACACCGGTAAAACTAACATTACTGTAACGATTGATAGTATGCTCAACCAGTCAGACAGCAAACCAGCCACATAACCCAATTGGAAATGAAAGGGCGGAGCGTTGCAACACACGAGGTTGCATCATTTATTTGACTTTTGGAGTAGACGAGATTGCGTTTTGGAGGTTGTGAATTCCCAGTAGTCTTAGGGTATAAATGTCAGTTTATTCCAGATATCCACAGACTAGTTGTGTCTTTTGTATAATATAGAATGTTTCTAATGTAAGCTTTTACGTGGCATTTGGGAAGGGGGGGGAGCTGGTGTCGATATTCTACTTTACTGGCTTAACCTCGGTTTCGCGCAAGAGTGGGCATGGCTCAGAATGACGAAAGAACCTGCATATGAAATGAGGCATGATTGGCATGCCATTCATATTAGCCAGTGACATCATGCATACAATGAATCCGTTAACTATGGCTCTGATGGCGGAGAGCACTTAAAAGAAATGTAATGTGACATAATCACCTCGCAATTGCAGTTTTTTAGAAAAACAATAAAAACACGTTTACGTTTCAGAATCGGTTAAGTCCAAGTCATTAAAAAGGGGAACACAATATCACTCTGATGACATAAATTACTACCTCAAAACTTGTTGAAACCCAATTGTTAGGCAACAAGCAAACTGGATTATAACCTGACAGGAGACAGTACTCTCTGACAAGCTTAATTCTCCAGAAATTACACTAAACACCCAAATGAAGGCCAGAAAATTGCCACAACACAGATGTTTTTTCAGTATAATCGAGGAGCCTGAGCAGCTACCAATCACAGCTGTAAATGAAAATAAACCTCAAACAAATTATCTGTGAGTACTCATCACCTTCTTTCGGCTGTTCCCGTTAGGGGTTGCCAGAGCGGATCATCTGTTTCCATTTCTTCCTGTCCTCTGCATCTTGCTCTGTCACACCAACCACCTGCATGTCCTCTCTCACCACATCCATAAACCTTATTTTAGGCCTTCCTCTTTTCCTGTTACCTGGTAGCTTTATCCTTAGCATCTTTTTCCCAATATACTCAGCATCCCTCTTCAGCACTTGTCCAAACCAACATAATCTTGCCTCTCTGGCTTTGTCTCCAAACCTTCCAACCAGGGCTGACCCTCTAATATACTTATTCCTAATACTGACCACCCTCGTCACACCCAGTGCAAATCTTAACATCTTTAACTCTAATCTTTAATCTTAATCTTTAAATTATCTACGAGTACTAAAAACCAAAAAAAAAAAAATAAGTTTTATGCTCTTGAGGTTATATTTCAGACCTTTAATGCAACACATTAATTCAAACTCACTGATTAGAAATCATTTTAGCTCAATCTCTTTATACCCTTTAAATACTGAAAATGACATCTATGCGGTAAGAAACTTTCTACTGTTACTACTTCTATCTGTACATCTGTGAAAAATACTGTTTGCCTTGGCACCAAGTAATAAGGAACCACCCACATTAATATAAAACTGCAAGATTCTGTGCATCACAGGCTACAGTACTGCAAAACAGATTATAGGAAAGGTGAACAAGGTCTTCAGGAAAACAAAAAAAGTAAGTATACAAGCCAGCAGATCAATCAATTACTTCAGCCATTAAAATTGTTTATTTAACTCGATACTGTCCTGATCGTTAAAAGCAAAATGTAATACTTTCTTAAGACAAATAAAAGCTGTCCAAGAACAGAAATGGATCTAACTGTAAATGGAATTTTCACCAATTTGTTTGTAACAGTCACGCAGCAGACATGCATATCAAAGCTGTCAACCAAGGAACATACCTCATTTGGAGTCTTAAAAAGTTCCTGTTTCCTATTATCAAAGCTGCTGCCAATCGTATGCAAGTATTCTGTGTGCAAATTTATATATGTATATATCATTTATTGCATGAAAAATAGCAAATGCGGCATATTTTACTGTTACTCACTTGTATACACTAAACTCATTCATTGCAATATATAATACATATTCATTAAGGTTCCAGGCAGTATGGTTGAATATTCAATATTTTACAGTGACTTAAAACGCCTCGGGCAGGGTTTGGGCAGTGCTTGCTACTGCCCATCTGGTTAGCCAGTAAACTACAATATCGTCGGGCTGGTTGTCTTACAAAGCTCCTCTTAGGCCAGCAACCGTAATGTAAATATCCATACCAGTAACTGACTCAGGTAAGTAAAATTCCACCCAAAAACAGCAACGCAAGTGGACCCTTGGTGAGTACTGTGGAAATGCGAAACTGCCAGCTAGTAGTAACATTTTATTTACTTGACTAGCGTATTACGAATAGCGTGCCTCACAGCAAGAAGTTCCCTGGTTCGTTTCTCGGCTGAGGTACCTTCTTTGCGTAATCTGCATGTCCTCCCTGTGTTTGTGTGGGTTTCCTTTGGGTGCTATGGTTTCCTCCCACATTCCAAAGACCTGCAGTAGGTGGATTCATACCTCTTAAATGCCCATGATTTTGACTTCGGTTTTAGCTGTGGCCTTAGTCCCTCCTGAAACTGGAGATTAATTGGTGAATTGCAATAATAATGGCAATAATTAGAGTTGCAGACTTTTACTTCAGAAAAATGTATGCTACTTCATATTCTCTTATTTATTATTTATTTGCATTTGTTAACCGGATTGGTCCAGCTGGGTAAGAATTACCCTTTTTCAGCGGAGACCCGAGGGGAAAAGCCTTATGCTGTCAGTTGTCTCAAGTTAATAGTACTAATATTTTAAGTGTCCCTGACTGGTTGAAAGTTATGGCTGGATTGGACAGTCTAAATTGGCTATAGATGTGAGTGTGTGGTGGAAGAACTACCGTGGTAGGGCTAGCCACCCGACGATGTAAACCTTAGCTCTAGATTTTAGATGTTGTCACTGTTGAAGTGACACCCTGACTCAATGTGTGCAACAGAATGGGGGGGGGGGGTTGTGGATGGATGGACCATATTTCCAGCAGCTTATTAGATGTAAGGTTGAAATACTGTGCACATGCAGCTTAACTATCTTCTCTATCCCTTCTGTAACCACAGCTGTCAGCTTCTTATCCACAGAATCGAAGAGAAATCTAGAAATAACAGAGGGCACTTCTAAAATATTAGTACTAATAACTTGTGAAATTGACACAAGAGCAGGGACAGCCTTGAGTCAACAGGTGCCCAAGGCAAAAAGGCTCCACAGTGCCCCCTCCTTGTCTAACTACACCATACAGATTACCTTTCTTTTTCATTTTTCTCACAGTATGTCTTACTCTGCAGTTTTTCCTGAATTAATTCAATACATTTTAAAGAAATCATTTCTTTACTACAAAAAATAAATAAATAAATACTGGAAAAGCACCCCTGCTAGAGTGGCGCCCTAGGCGGCCACCTAGTTGGCATATGCCTAAGGCCAGCCATGAATAAGAGAAGATGAATTAACATGCATTTTCTGTGGTAGGGGTGTATTCAGTGTGAATTCCATTTTGTACATGCAAACTGTTATTGCTGCCCTCACCAGCCCACCTGGCATTTAAAAATTGGACACAGATCTCAGACTGTAAAACCCTCCCTCCACCACCACCACTTTGCATGTGTAGCATTTTCAGCTGTTCAGTCAAAAACTGTTTAGGACTGCAAATTAAAAGCAATGTCTCTGTCTATAAACAAGCTGTATACATGTTAGAGGCATTCATTCAAATGGTTATAGACATACTATGGCTAATAAAACACAAGTGTTTTTGATGGTCAGAAAAAAAATACTGTATGGAGTACAAAGAGTATGTCTGGCTACACCCTTGTTCTCTGTAACTAATGCTGCTGTCATTATTTAATGAGTGTAATCCACCACATTTTCTCCCAAAAGTGGCAGTTTTAGGAGGAAGGGAGCAGTTGTTTAAATAAAGTATATTTTTTAACATCAGACATAGAATAATAACATGAATATAATTTAAGTGTAGGAAGGGAGCAGTTGTTTAAATAAAATATATTTTTTAACATCAGACATAAGAATAATAACATGAATATAATTTAAGTGTAAAAGAGAAAAACTATTGAAACACATTGTAGAGGTATGATTTCTGTTTTAATTATTTATTTATTGTCTTCCTTGAACTACTACTCCTGAACATAGAGGTATCATCCCCACATATTGCATTTATTTGAATGTAGTTTACTCCTTTCCTTTTCTAATGATTTAACCTCCATTTCTTTTTTTTTTTCCTTTACAGAATTCAACAATTTTGTTAGAGTTTGTTTTGTTTTTCTTTTTTCTTTTACAGTATTCAACAATTTTGTTACAGTTTGTTTTGTTTTTTATTTCCATTTCCTAGTAATTGCTTTTTTGGCTACAAACAGCATTAAACATAGTAGGGACTTACATTGTCTAGATAATTCAGTTTCTATACCCCAGCTCAAAAGAATTATTTCCTTAGTTAAAGTAATTTGCTCTTACAACTTTTCTGACAAAGTATTCTGTAGATTATTTCTAAAAATCTATCAACCTTTTACATTCCCAAAAAAAGCTTGTTCCCAGGTATCTTTTGTTAAAGTTCAGAAATAAATAAAGAGTTTTACATTTTAGTCTTGAGTCAAAGAATAACACTTCAGGCTGTGCAAAGTACTCGTTTATTCCATAAACAGCACTGGGAGACTGCCCACTAAAATTTTCAAATCACTCAAAGAATAAAGGAGAATGCTTTATTTATATACTTTTTCTTATCAAGTTCATGCATGCAGAACTTTGACATAACATATCTTTTAACAAATAATGAAATATGTTATGCCCTCATGATCCTCACTTGGAGCTTCATGTGAATACTTGAGAGTATGCATTTTAAACCTAGCCCACCTGTGCTCAAGATTTATTGGCTTGCAACTTTTTAACATTTGGTACCAGTACACACTATCTTACAAACATCCTTGCAAAGACTCGTACCCCAGCCTGAGAAGGCCAGAGCATACTGTTGATTAATCTGGTTTCAGCGGATACCTGACACACTTAAACATGACATCCCTTAACTCCTTCAGCATTTATTTTGCCTTCAACTATCTGTCAGTATAGTGAGGATACAATTGTAAGACACTTGAAATATAAAGCTACTACATATGTGAAACTGTATCTTGCATAATCATGCATTGTTTTTAACATACATATTAGAAACATTTTATTTGACTCATTTGGAAAGAAACTACAAGTTATTATGCATTTTTTGAAGAATCAACATGAGACTTGGTAACCTTCCGTAACAGCCCACCTTCTGACACTGTGTCATCAACAGTTATATTTTGATTATTCTTAATTCGATAAAATATGCTTTGACATCGTTATATTCATTATCTTCAATAATTTGTTCATTGATAGAAGATTTTATAAGTGGCATTGCTTGTGCAGGTAAGATTAAGCATTTTCTAATCAAAGCTTTTAGAACAGAAAATATTAAAACAACTAAAAGAATAATATTGATTATTGTAATGATAACTTGTAATATACTAGTTCTCATGTTACGAAGTGCACTATGCAACATCCAAAAAGTGTCCATTATTTAGCTATACTATCCTAACTTTTCTTGTTCATCATGATAGTCACTAATAAAGGAATAACAAAGACTTCCTGTTGGGGCACGTGACCCCCCCTACCCCTGGCAGCTAGCGTTATGTTATGTGCCTGCTGATTTTGTAGTACCACAGTTCAAATTTCAGTCATTTCTTGATTTGCCATTCTGATGTGATGTGAAGTATGGTTTGCTACCTCCTGAAGAATTTGAGCAAGCATGGTGATTTTGAGCATTGTCTTTTGGACTCCATACCTAGGAGTAAAGACTGAAAATACTTGGCTCTGCCCAGTGAATTGCTCATTTATTTCTCAGTCTGCCTCCTGGAGGGTTCTCAAAATGTTGAATAGCAGGAGTGTTGTAGCCTACAAAACAGCATCCAGACCAGTTTGTAGGCAACCATGCGTAGGCACGATTACTGCAAGAGTAGTAGCGATTCTCTTTCATGCCCATGCCATGCCCCCAGTCATAGCTTTTTAAGTATAAGGAGTTCAACATGCTTTCATATCTAATGTCATTGCATCTACTGGTTCCCACTGGTACAGTTCCATTTCTGGCATAACGTGTCTCCACGATTTGTGGTTGCAAGCTGAAGAGACACAGCCTTTGAAAAGTCAGTGACATTGTACCAAGTTAGAGTAATGTCCTTAAGTTGCTTTTCTGATGTCACTTGAAATGTAGGGATTGGAATCATGGGAATCCCTGCCTTAGAATGATGCTGTATATGGGAACGCATCCAACAGTTTGTCACATTTAAGTCCACAATATACTGTTGAAGAACCAACAGGAAATTATTTTCTCTTGACCAGTTTATAAAAGGGAACACCAACAAAAACAAAATAAAAGTAGCTGTTGTCACTGGATTCAACATGGACTGTCATCTGAGTTGTCCGAGTTGAGTTTTTTTGTTTTAAACCTTCACTGGGGCAGATGGTTCATCCTTTGCACTTTGATCTTCCTTCGCTGGCAAAGATAATATGCCTGAAGCTTCCACAAGACAACTCTTCTTACAATGCGATGAATGTATCCAAGTTGGTAGTCCTGCGCAGTGAACTACAGTATAAGTGGTGAGTAGAACCTGGAAAGTGCCTTTCCACTTTGGACTCGTAGTTCTTTCTCTGGAAAGTTTTAACATAAACCTAGTCACTGGCTGCAGTTGGTGACAGGGCTAGTCAGGAGGTTGAAGAGCTTTTCGTACAGTTCTGTGATACTGCTGCAAGAAATGAATTAAGTTTTGTGCAGTAAGACAATATAATATCATCCATTAGAGTTAATTCTTAATTTGACACTGGGAGTAGCTGGAAGGGCAATGGGTCTTCCCATTAATATAAATACAAAAAAACTCCATCCTTGAATGCCAAAAATGTTTATTAAAGCAAGATAAGAATGCAAAGCTTTTGGGTAGAAACGCTTCCTCAGTGCTATTCTAAGCTTTTCTGCCCGAACGCTTTACATTCTTATCTTGTTTTAATAAAAGTTTTGGCATTCCAAAGGATGGAGTTTTTTTGTATTTCTTTTCTTTGTTTCCTCCAACCTGGTTTACCACTGATCCATCCCTTTTGGATTGTGTTTCCTCATTAATATGTTATGGGGAGGGGTCAATCTCCTTGTAGTATTTATTGTGCTCCTCATACTCATTAGTGCTAAGGGAAGTGCCTCAGGCCATTTAAGGTTTGTTTCAGCACAAATCTTTGAAATCGTATTTTTAAGGGTCCTATTAATCCTCTCTGTTAATCCAGATGACCATGGATGGTTGGAATAGTGAAGACTCAATTTAGTATTTTAGAATCTTGCATAGCTCTCTAACCAGGAAATTGTTAAAATGTTTCCCTGATCACTGTTGATAGTACGGGGTACACTAAATCTAAGTATAAATTCAGATACAAGTTTTTTAACAACTGTTACATAATCTGCTTTGTGGAATGGGTAAACTTTCACCCATAAAGAAAATGTGCATAACACTACCAGTATAAATTGTAAATTATAATACTTTGGCATCTGGACAAAGTCCAGCTGCACATTAAAGAAATGTCTCCAAGATGTTGGTAAGCATGCAGCTTTAACCTTCAAGTTTTTGCTAACATTATGTGTTAGACATACTGTACAATTATTAACATACTGAAACATCAAAGAGGAGAAGTGAAGGGCATACCAGCTTCAGGTAATTTGATTAAAAAATGCTGTCTTCGCTGCATGGGCTGGTAAATGATATGCCCTTACCAGGTAAGGTAGCAAGGAGGCAGGTGCCACCAATCGGCTGTCCGGATGTTGCCATAACCTGTCGGTGGATTTACTGCATCCATCTTTAAGCCACCGCTGAACTTCTCCCTGTGGTGCTTTAGCTTGGAAAGCTGATACTGTCTTAAAATGAAACACATCATCACTGTTAGAGTCTTGCAATAACATCACATGAAAATTTGCACAAAGTCCTTCTACAACTTGTTTCCCTTTGAAACATTATATATGCTGTTTTGATGGGCACTACATTTAACTACTGCTAATTCTTTAGGTAACAAAAGACCCTCTGACAGGCTGTTAACATAAAAATAATTTTAATCCGAGTTCCTGCTGAGGTTAGAAATACTGTTTCCAAAGTTGCCCAAAATCATGTACTACACCAAAAGCTTGACTGTCAGTGTACACATTGGCAACTTTGTCTTTGGCTAACTTACAAGCCATTTGTAGAGCCACTAACTCAGCTACCTTGGCAGAAAATACATTTTCTAGTCTTTGTTGAAGAAAAACATCATTACTGTCGCAGACGGATATTTCTGCAACCAAATTTTAATTTCGATCTCTTTCATAGGAACCATCCACAAATCGGTCCAGTTCAGCATTTGGTATAGGAGTGTCCTTTAAGTCATTCCTAGGAGAAAGCAGATAATTAGTCTCACACACACACACACACACACACACACACACACACACACACACACACGCATGCACGCACGCACGCACGCACGCACACACACACACACACACACACACACACACACACACACACACACACACACTAATCGTGCTCTTCACCATCCTCAGCAGTAGGTGACAAAGATGCAGAGAACAGTAAGTATATATTTAGTTAGTCATGCAGTTGAGTGGAGTTGAGTTTTCATTTTAAGTAAGTGAGATGATACAGAATGAGGGATGGCTTCTGTAAGATGATGCCCCAGCACCAATGATTGTGTAAGATCAACTGGAGCGGCGGCAGCAGCCACTGCTCTTAAACATGGTGGAAATCCCTTTGCAACAGAATCAAGTATTGTAGTATAATAAGCTAATGGATAATAGTTGTCCCCATGTTTCTTCCGTGAGCAAATCCATTTCTTTCATGATAGAATAAAATGAGTCTTTCCATAATCTGATAACCCCAACGCTGGGGCAGTAGCTAAAGCTTGCTTTAAATTCTGAAATGAATTTTCTTCTTCACTATCCCAAGGGAGGGGCAATGGTGTATCTTGTTTTAAAAGATTTGTCAAAGGTTTAGCAATTTTTTCATAGTTAAAAATCCACTGTCTGCAATATCCTGTCATACCTAAGAGAGATCTAAGCTGATGCTGAGTAGTTGGATGTGGGACTTTAGCTATTGTCTCAATACGAGATTGTAACATCTGCCTGCCACCCTGAGATATCAGTTGACCAAGATAACGTACCTAAGGTGCTGTAACATTTCTTTTGAAACCCTATGTCCTTTTTTGAAAGGATATTTAAAAGATGTAAGGTCTCCTGCTGACACTGCTGAAAAGAATCAGATGCTATTAGTAAATCATCTGTATACTGCACTAACAGAGATCCACCTGGAAATGTCACATCTTCCAAATCTTTTTTTTTTTTAGGATTTGAGAAAGTAACCGTGTCCATGTATACTGCTGTCTCTTATAAGTAAAGGGGAACAGAAACTGACTTTCAGGGTGGATGGGTATAGAAAAGAATGCTGAACATTGATCTATACCAGAAAAAATATTTTGCTTTAGGTAGTATGCAACACAGTATTGTTGCTGGATTTGGAACCACAGGAAAAGTTAGTAATACTACATTGCTTATAGCCCTCAAATCTTGCACAAACCTAGAAGTATCCTTTCCTGGCTTTTACAGAGAGAATAGGAGCATTACAAGAGATTTTAACTGGCATTATTATTCTTTGTTGTATCAAAGAGTGAATTACAGGTTTGATTCCCTGCACTGCTTCTTGTTTCAGTGGATACTGCGGAACTCTAGGGAGAGATTTGGATGGATTAAATTTTAATTTTACCTGTTCTGCAGATTTTAATATACCTACTTCTTTAGCATGTTTAGCCCATAAGTTAGCAGGTACCTGATGCAGCGTTTTTTTCCAGCTGTTTGTATGCCTTCAACAGGTTGTTCCTCAGCTTCTGCTAAGACTGCTAATACTTCCACCTCTGATTCTGTTGGAACATCCAAATACACCCCTTCTGGTTTACAGTAAATAGTACAACCCAGTTTGTATAACAGGTCTCCCCTAGCACAGTAGTACTCAAAAGGAAAGAATGCCTTTCTTCAATTGGTCCTAAAGAAATGGATATAGGTTCTGAAACAGGGTATGTAACAGTAGCATTTGTTACTCCAGCTGCCTTTACTTTATGCTTTGATATTGGTATCTGACTATCTGAGGTAACTTTTTAATACAGACCTAGTGGCTCCAGTGTCCACCAGGAAAATAATTTTCTTTGAATTTATTTCTACCTTAACATAGAATCCCTTCTGAATTATTGGCAGCAGAGAATTAAGTACGGTGATTCCTCACTCCTTACAATTTGTGGAGGTGGTGAAGGAAATGCAGCATTGTTATAATTTGACTGCCATTCAGTCATGGCATCTTAGACTCTCTGCATTCGCTTGTGTGGACATTCTCCTCTCCAGTGTCCTGCTTCTCCACAATTGAAGCAAGATCCATCGGATAAGGCAGGAGGGGCACTGCCAGCTTGTTGTTGCCAACCAGCTGCACCTTGTTCTTCTCAACCAGCATTCTTACTAAAGCTTCTAGCAATTCCTCTCCCCCTTTCCCTGCCTCTGCTTCATCCCCTTGGGGCTTCTAACTGTCTTATTTGCAAAGGTAACCGCTTACTCTCAGTATCCTTTCTCCTGTTTTTCCTGATACTCAATACAGTGATTTGCAGCACTTAGTAAGGATTCCAAGTCCTTTCTCTACCAGTCTATAAGCACTTGCTTTATTTGATTTTGTACAGGGGCTTGTAAACCCTGCACAAAAGCAGCTGCAATAGCTGGCTTAGCTTGTTCTTCTGGATCTGGTATCACTGAATGTCTAGCAAACACTGCTTTAATACCACTCAAATAATTTGCAGGGTTTCCCATTATTTTGCTTACATGCCTGCATCTTAGACCAGTGTGACCTTACTTGACAAACTTCTGTAATTTTATTTAACAGTGCTGTCCTTTTGTCTATTGGTGCTTTCCCTGTGAGAGTTAAATCTGTAATTGTAGCCTTTTTAAGTAACTTTTCTTATTTCATCTGAAGTAACTACCCAAAGCAGCTGGTTTAAATCTTAGTAGGGTTGTAGCATTCTATTATAGATTTTTAATTCCTCTTTAAACCTTAATGGATTTTCTTTAATGTTTGGAAAACAGGGGTCCAAGGGACATAAACAAGCTCTTTAATATTAGCCCCCATTATTTCTATAAGAAGTGCCAAATGATCATCTCCAGAGGCAACAACCTCTTTTCCTGTCCTGTCTTGTGAGCATGTGTGGTGGGCTGTGGGTGTATCAAATACTAGTCTTCCTGTTGCAGAGGCATATGCTTGCTGGAAATGAGAAGGGGAAGAAGGCAAAGAAACCTCCCTGACTGCAGATGACTGTTCTAAAGATGAGGGTTGAACAGGGGAACTAGGCTGAGATGTAACAGTACCACTACCACTCTGACCTTGTGTCCAGTGGACAGATGTCTGAAATGCAGGGCTCTGTGAAACAGTGGAATATTGTACAGGAGCCACCCATACTTGTAAATATGGGAGTGGGGGTGTAGTAGCTACTGGAAGATTATTATCCTCTTTTGAAGTTTCTGCTTTTTGACCATCCCCATTTTCTCTCAAAACTGCCTAGACAGGATAAAGGAGTCTCTTTTTATTGGTCTTGTTGCCTTTGTAACCTCTTTCAACTGTTGTAGCAACTTCTTATTAGTATCCTGTAATCTCCTTAATGTTGCTTTCTTTTTAAGAGTTTCAGTATACCAATAATAAAATACTGCCCATTATTCCCCACTTAGCTTGTTTTTCGTTTTCCAAAATACCCTTATCATAAGGTCCACTTAATGGAAAATACTTCACCAGAGCAATTTTTAGTAAACTGAAACCACTCATTCAAATACTTACAACTTTTCTTTCCATAATTAGGATACATAAAATATGCAGGTATTCCATTTACAGGAGTTTGATCCTGCCTCCTTAACTTTGTTCCTGTTTTCCCTATTAAGACTTACCTTGTGTTTCCTGGATCCTGGTAATTCAGAAAAGAAAAATGACTTCATCACTTCACACACTGTTCAGGGAAGAAAGGGTAGGGATTCTGTCATTGTGTAATAACAGAGGAAGGGCTTCAATCAGCCTTTTCTCAGAGCACCCCTTTGGTCTCGTCCCATCACAAGCTCAAAATTTACAGCTCCATGGGGACTTCAAAGATGGCTGCACATTGAGTAACAGTTTATTTCTAGCTCTCCCATTGTGAAAGCGGAAACTCAGAAGAGAAGGTCATTAAAGTTGTGTTTATGGGTACATTTCAGTAACTGGCTAGTAAGTGAACTGTCTGGATGCCAGGAATAATGAAATACAGAAGACCTGGAAAAAAATCAGCTGCAAAAAGTGAGGAAGAAACACTGACTGGGGAAACGTCTGCAGCTGTTCAGCAAAAAGCAGTGTAACCTTCAGACATGACTTCCAATAACTTACAGGAAGGTATAAGGCAACTGCATACAGACTTGATTAAAATAAACAAAACATTGATGGAGTACATCAACACAAACAGCAAATGGCTGGAAAAAATGGGAGAAGCTTTAAAGAGATATTCAGATGAGATTATAAAGTTGCAAAAATCAGAGGTCGAAATGAAGAAAAGGCTGACAATATGAGACTGCTCAGGAAGGGATGTTCCAAAAAATAATAGAGGAAAGAGCACATATGGAAAACCTGAGATTTTCAGCTGTACCAGAGAAGCTGGAAGGAAGAGACTGCATTAATTTTATGAAAGCACAAATAATTAACTGGACTGGTATTCCACAGCAGAAGTTGGTAGTTGAAAGGGCACATTGTGTGTATGCTCCAAACCTGGCTATAAGCAGCCTAAAACCATTAATAGTAAAGATGCAATCCTACCAGCAGAAGGAGTTGATTCTGACAAAACTGTGGCAGAAAGACAAAGTTCTAAAAGTGGGAGACAGCAAAGTGTTTGTGGAGAATGCTTATTCATTGTACACCAGACAGAAGATGAGCAAATCTATTCCCCTATTCAGGGAGTGTCAAGATACAGGTGTGAGATTCAAACTGCTGTACACAGCTGTCTTCAAGGTATTCTTCCCTGGAGGGACAAAATCTTTTTTTGCTGAAGTACATGCTAAGGAGGGAATACAGAAGTCTGTCCAATGAAAAGTAAGCTGTGAAACAAGAAGGAGATTCTGCTTCTTGTTCCTCTGGTAATATAGACCCACAGTAGGACTGGTTCTGTGAAACCTTTTCAAATATTTCAATGGAAAATGTTGGAGAGAAGGAAGGAAGCACAAGAGTTGACTAGAAGACTCAAGAGTACATTGGATCATAGGAAGTTACTAGGCTAATGGCTCTATGGCCCTTACAGGCCTAGACAAGTTCTTATTCATATTTCCATGATCAGCACCTTTTGCCCCTGTCCAAGAGGGACACAGGTTGAACCAATGGGGTGAATTTACGGTCACTCATCCAA
This sequence comes from Protopterus annectens, assembly GCF_019279795.1. NCBI lineage: Eukaryota > Metazoa > Chordata > Ceratodontiformes > Protopteridae > Protopterus > Protopterus annectens. The sequence goes on along the minus strand of NC_056733.1, from coordinate 221,224,267 downwards.
TCGTCCAGATTGTGTTTGAAGAGGGTCAGTGAGGTGCTCTGTTTGACATGAAGTAGGAGTCTGTTCCAAAGGTGTGGTAACCTGTGAGAGACAAAACCTGTCCCTACAGCAAATTTTATTAATGTCACATACCAGGCTAAGGTCTTTAGAGCGAGTAACTTGTGTACCATTTGACTTTCCGATATGAAGCATTTCCAGTAACGCAAGGTCAGAGATTGCCTTGTATGCAAGGCAGGTTCACCTTTGAGTAGTCTGTATGAAACAAAATAAAGTGACAGTGATTTCAGATGCTCCCCACAGGACAGATGGTGAAGACCTTGAATTTTCCTTGTGAGGAACCTTTGTGGTTTCTCCAGTTGCTGCAGGTGTTTAGAAAGGTACATACCAAAAGGGAAGTTATACTCAATTATTGGCCTGATGAAGGAAGAGTACAGGGAGGTTATAACTTTTTTCTGGAGGCAATGCCCTTACTTATGAGATGAGCAACATAGAATGATCTTCTTACCACTGTGGAGACATGGTGGTCAAAGGTAAGGATGCTGTCAACCTGTTTGCCCAGGTCTCTCACCACTGAGTGCGTACTTAAGGTGTTGCTATTGATGTGGTAGTTAGCAGGAGCATTGCTTTTACCAAAAGGAATGATAATACATTTTTTTGCATTGAGTTTAAGGCCATGACTTTGGCACCAATCATTTGTTTGAGTAAGACCCTCTTGTAGGATGTTGACATCATTTGGAGATTCCATGACTGCTCCCAGTTTGCAGTCAGCAGCAAACTTTGTCGGCCGCAGACCTTTAGTTTTTGCTTGTTCATAGGTTCATAGGTTCATACTAGGCTATCTGCCCGAGGGCATCCATAAGCCTAGCCCATCGTTTTGTGGCTTACGCCACCCCTTTAGTATGGGGAACTATACCCATTATTTTGCTGTGCCTCTGTCGAGCAGTGACACTGAGGTAATCCCTGGGGTATATCTGCGATCTCCCATCCATTGGTCAAGATTTCTCTTGAACAAGGCCAGCGAGGTGCTCTGCCTCACATGTACCGGGATTTTGTTCCACAGCATAGGGAGTCTTTGGGTGATGAATCTATCCCTCCAGCACGTCCTATTAATAGCCATGTCGAGGTTTAAGTCTCCCGCCTTGTGGCTCTGATGGATCTAGATTTTTTGAGGTGAAGCATATTCATCAAATCTGGGTTTGACATGGCCTTGTATGTTAGGCAAAGGTCACCTCTGAGCAAGCGGTAAGCGACTGAATAGAGCTGGAGTTCTTTCAGTCGGGCAGCATAGGACAGATTTTTGAGACCCTTTATCCTTTTGGTGAGGAACTTTTGTGGCCTCTCCAGCTGCTGCAAGTGTCGGGTCAGATACATTCCGAATGGGGCATTGTACTCAATCATTGGTCTGATGAGTGATGAGTAAAGGGAGACTATGGCCTCCCTTGATCTAGATGAGAATCCCTTCATGATAAGGTGGGCAATGTAGAAGGTCTTCCTGACTACTTTAGCTACATGGGTGTCGAATGACAGACTACTATCAACCTGGGTCCCCAGGTCCCTGATAACTTCTTCTGTGCTCAGTGGATTGCCACCTATTTGGTAGCTAGGGTTAACCTTGTTTTTCCCGAAGGGTATGACTATGCATGTTTTGGCATTTAACTTTAGGCCGTGGCTCTGGCACCAGTTATCCGCTTCTGTGAGACCCTTCTGAAGGATATCTGTGTCAGATGTGTTTTCTACTATGGCGCCCAGTTTGCAGTCATCTGCAAACTTTGTCAGCCATAACCCTCCTGTGTTTGCTTGTACTGGAAAAGTAGATGCCAAACAAGAGTGGGCCCAGGACTGAGCCCTGTGGGACACCACTTGTGACAGGCTTTGAGTCTGACATGGCGCCAGCAACTCTGACCCTGTGGGTTCTGTCACTCAGCCAGTTTGCAACCCATCTTGTGATGTATGGGTTAACATTTAAGCTGATGAGTTTTTCAATGATACCCGAGTGGGGTATTGTATCGAAGGCCTTAGCCAGATCGAGGTAGGCTGTATGGACTGCCTTTCCCTCATCAATGGCTTTGGTGACTGTTTCGAAAAAGTCAACCAAGTTTAAAAGGCATGATCTGCCTTTGACAAAGCCAAACTGGGTTGGATCCAAAGTCTGCAAATTCCTATGTCTTTATTTATGAGGTCCATTATGATCCTCTCCATGGCTTTGCAGATAAGGCTTGTCAAGCTAATGGGCCGGTAATTTCCAGGGTCGGTGGAGGCTCCGCCTTTGTGAAGTGGGACCACAGTTGCAGTGCCACTCCTGGGTACGTATCCAGAGGTAAGACTTTGATTAAACAGCTGTCCTAGCTGTGGGTTTAATTCCTCATTGAGTTCGTGGAGCACACAGCCGGGGACACCATCAGGTCCCATGGATGCTGTGTTTTTTGCTTTGGAGAGAGCAGTTCTCACTTGGGCGCTGGAGATGTTTGGGGGGCTGCAATCGTTTGGTATAGATATCTCTCCTTTTGGGGGGGAGGGGGGTGAGAAGTTTGCACTGAACCTGTCAGCCAGTATGTTGGCAATATTTGTAGGATCAGTAATCTTCACATCATTTTGAACTAGTTCTGAGCATATCTGGGAGTTTCCTCCTAGGTTTCTAACATAGCTAAAGAAGGCCTTATGATTGTCTTTTGAGTCTTTAGCTATTTTTCTCTCGAAATTTGTTTTGGATGATTTTATGAGAGCTCTTAGTTTTTTACTTATAGTGATCAAGGGTGTCTTACCTTTTAAGGATTTTGCTCTATCTTGTAGTAGCTTCCTCCTTTTGTTGTAGAGTTTGTTTATGGCTGGGGTCCACCAGACTGGACGCTTGCCTTTGGTACAAAGAGTCTTTGTTTTGCTTGGGATTGCCTTATCCATGCAGTCCTGCAGGTGCTGGTAGAAGGCATTTGTAAGTGATTCAGCGGCTTGAGTACTGTTTTCCACGGTTCGGGGCCTTAAAGGAGACCACACTAGTCTTTAGAAGTGTGAAGTCGGCTTTGAGAAGTTCTTTACTGTGGTCTTTTTTATTTCAGGTGGGGTGGGATGAGGACCTCCAGCGAGATTAGTTTGTGATCTGATCTCACCAGTGAGGGGTATACTTCGGTGTTGAACATTGTGCTCCCATGTTCGTGATGATGAGATCAAGTATGTTATCTCCTCTTGTGGGATGGTGACTAGTTGTTCCATGGCATTTGAGTTTATGAATTCCAGGAACTTTTGGGCTAGGGTGTTTGGGCTTGAGTAGTGTTCCCAGTCTATATTAGGGTAATTGAAGTCACCTAGTATGATGGTGTTTGGTGATACATTTATCCCTCTAGTGTTTTCAGGAAGGCCATGTGAGGTTCCTGAGTTTGTGAGGGTGGCCTGTAACATGCTACAATTTGCAGAGCAGTCTTGCCTACGGTTAATTGCACCTGGATGGTCTCCGATGCATCATGCGTTGCCACCAGTCTTGAGGTGTGGGTGTCCTTGATGAATATGGATACCCCTCCTCCTTTCTTGGTATTGTCCGGATTTTGGGGCCGGAACGCATGATATGAGGTAAAACCTGATAGCGCTGGGGTGCTCTCAGGAGCCTTGAACCAGGTTTCTGTCACAGCACAGACATCGATGTTCTCCATACTGAGAAGGGCCTCGAGTGCGTGCATTTTGAGATTTAGACTTCTGGCATTGAGCAGCATTACCCTTAGTATTTTTCCTTTTTTGTGTTCTAGGGTGGTAGGTTTAGAATTTGAGCCTTGCCTAAAAAGGCACTATGGGGTGGCAAGAGCCTTTGCCAATATCCGGAATCCCAGGGTGACAGGTGCAAGCCGTCCCTTGAAGCAGCGTGGCTTGTCCAGCATGTCATCCCAGGCAGACAGATACTGGATCCCCTTTGAATGACACCAGTGTTTAAGCCAATTGTTAAAGCTGATCATCTTATCTCTGTATTGTGGCATCATTCTTGGTGAAGGTAGGATACTGCTCAAGGTCAGGGTCATACCTGCCTGGGCTACATAATCGGAGAGCTCCTCAATGTCTCTTTTCATGTAGTCCAAGGAGGTAATGCCTCAGGTCGCTTACACCAGCGTGGACAATGACTGAGTCATATTTGTACCTGCTGTTGAGAGACCTGAGTGCTTGCGTTATGTGGCGGATTCTAGCCCGACAGACAGCTTACTGTGACCTTCTCCTTACTCAGTCTGGTGAGCGGACGTCAGTGTGTCTGACTATGGAGTCACCAATGACTAGTGTGTCTGGCATTGTGTTTGGCCTTAAGGGCTGTGACTGTTTGACACTCTGACTGTGAGGTCTATGCGTTGCAGGTGTTGTGTTCTGAGGTGGTGGTTGTTTGGGTGTCTGCTTTGGTGGCCTCTGCTGTTTTGGTAGATTTTTGATCAGAGCCTCCGAGTATGTCTTTGTGTGTTTATGTGTATGATTTGAGGTTGTAATGGTACTATGTGAGACTGGGTCTATAGTGTGTGTGGTAACCTTCTCCTCCTGACTGGTCTTGCCAGTCCTATGTTGAGAGGGCTCAGCCTCCAGTTTGGCCGTATAGTTGCATCTCTCGCATGTATTTGTGTTTTGTGGGAGGAGGAGAGGGTTGTCTGTGTACATGAGGCAATTGTAACATTGCCTCAATATTCCCAGGTTCACCAGCTGAGCAGGAGAGGACACTAGCAACTGATCACCGACATGCTAGAAGGATAGACAAAAACTTTAAAAAGATTCCGGGGATGTGGGTGACCGAAAAATGGGGGGTTGCCTTTTGGGGTACTATCTATGACAAGAGTGCCGTATCAAGGTAATAAGTACTGTAGGAGCAAGTGCTAGGTTTAACAGATAGAGAATAGTCTACTTGGAGTCAAGTAGAGATGATCTTTTTAGTTATAGGATACGCTGATTAGATCAGTAGTATAGTTCGAGGAAGGTAGTTTTAAGGGAAAATTTGAAGAGTGTAATTTAGGTAGCCCTAATAGTTTAAATCTGCTTAACCGGAGCTGCCCTAGTGTGCAACAGTAGCAGCTCCGCGCTAAATCAAGGCTAAATCGCAAAACGCTGCTTAGCGTCTTTTATATCAGGGGGCTGAAAGAAGCTAGGAACTGGCCCAAAACGACCAATAAACTACAAGTTACTGGCTGAAACCTCACAAAACTGGACCAACAGGCAGCTCAATGCTTCCCACTCCCACTGGTAAGCAAGGGAACCTCCTCTGTTCCAAATTAGGTAAAGATTCAGTAACAGGAACTGCAAACAAAGCCCAGGGATCAGCAAGCTCTGAAACTGGACTATTCTAGCTTAGTAAGGCGGGAAAACAAGAGATATTTTTTGTTTTTTTTTTTCAGAAAACAAGCAGAAACAGATACAGTAAACACTTATAAATGCTATAAATCGGCTATCACAGCCTACACAAACAATTTGCAACAGTTACAGATTTTAAAAGTAACAAATTGAGAAACAAGTGCAAAAACAGAATAAATGCAGAAAAACAGTAACAATGTATCAGCAAGCAGGCGAAATACAGTTGCTAGATAAATAGAAGTGGAAAGCCACAAAATTATACTTAAATCAGGTAAAGTCGCTTTTAGCTCTCTGAAGCTTGGATTACTCTGCTGGCCACCACGAGGATCTGTGCTGAGTAGGTACAAGCCAAAAACGCTGCTTAGCTTTTTATATCAGGGGCTGAAAGAAGCTAGGAACTGGCCCAAAACGACCAATAAACTACAAGTTACTGGCTGAAACCTCACAAAACTGGACCAACAGGCAGCTCAATGCTTCCCACTCCCACTGGTAAGCAAGGGAACCTCCTCTGTTCCAAATTAGGTAAAGATTCAGTAACAGGAACTGCAAACAAAGCCCAGGGATCAGCAAGCTCTGAAACTGGACTATTCTAGCTTAGTAAGGCGGAAAACCAGAGATACTTTTGTTTTTTTTTTTTTCAGAAAACAAGCAGAAACAGATACAGTAAACACTTATAAATGCTATAAATCGGCTATCACAGCCTACACAAACAATTTGCAACAGTTACAGATTTTAAAAGTAACAAATTGAGAAACAAGTGCAAAACAGAATAAATGCAGAAAAAACAGTAACAATGTATCAGCAAGCAGGCTTAAATACAGTTGCTAGATAAATAGAAGTGGAAAGCCACAAAAATTATACTTAAATCAGGTAAAGTCGCTTTTTAGCTCTCTGAAGCTTGGATTACTCTGCTGGCCACAACGAGGATCTGTGCTGAGTAGGTACAAGCCAAATAACGCTGCTTAGCGTTTTATATCAGGGGCTGAAAGAAGCTAGGAACTGGCCCAAAACGACCAATAAACTACAAGTTACTGGCTGAAACCTCACAAAACTGGACCAACAGGCAGCTCAATGCTTCCCACTCCCACTGGTAAGCAAGGGAACCTCCTCTGTTCCAAATTAGGTAAAGATTCAGTAACAGGAACTGCAAACAAAGCCCAGGGATCAGCAAGCTCTGAAACTGGACTATTCTAGCTTAGTAAGGCGGGAAAACAAGAGATATTTTTTTGTTGTTTTTTTTTTTTCAGAAAACAAGCAGAAACAGATACAGTAAACACTTATAAATGCTATAAATCGGCTATCACAGCCTACACAAACAATTTGCAACAGTTACAGATTTTAAAAGTAACAAATTGAGAAACAAGTGCAAAAACAGAATAAATGCAGAAAAACAGTAACAATGTATCAGCAAGCAGGCTAAATACAGTTGCTAGATAAATAGAAGTGGAAAGCCACAAAAATTATACTTAAATCAGGTAAAGTCCCTTTTTTAGCTCTCTGAAGCTTCGATTACTCTGCTGGCCACCACGAGGATCTGTGCTGAGTAGGTACAAGCCAAAACGCTGCTTAGCTTTTTATATCAGGGGCTGAAAGAAGCTAGAACTGGCCCAAAACGACCAATAAACTACAAGTTACTGGCTGAAACCTCACAAAACTGGACCAACAGGCAGCTCAATGCTTCCCACTCCCACTGGTAAGCAAGGGAACCTCCTCTGTTCCAAATTAGGTAAAGATTCAGTAACAGGAACTGCAAACAAAGCCCAGGGATCAGCAAGCTCTGAAACTGGACTATTCTAGCTTAGTAAGGCGGGAAAACAAGAGATATTTTTTGTTTTTTTTTTTTCAGAAAACAAGCAGAAACAGATACAGTAAACACTTATAAATGCTATAAATCGGCTATCACAGCCTACACAAACAATTTGCAACAGTTACAGATTTTAAAAGTAACAAATTGAGAAACAAGTGCAAAACAGCAAAAACGCAGAAAAACAGTAACAATGTATCAGCAAGCAGGCTAAATACAGTTGCTAGATAAATAGAAGTGGAAAGCCACAAAATTATACTTAAATCAGGTAAAGTCGCTTTTTAGCTCTCTGAAGCTTGGATTACTCTGCTGGCCACCACGAGGATCTGTGCTGAGTAGGTACAAGCCAAAAACGCTTAGCTTTTTATATCAGGGGGCTGAAAGGAGCTAGTAACTGGCCCAAAACGACCAATAAACTACAAGTTACTGGCTGAAACCTCACAAAACTGGACCAACAGGCAGCTCAATGCTTCCCACTCCCACTGGTAAGCAAGGGAACCTCCTCTGTTCCAAATTAGGTAAAGATTCAGTAACAGGAACTGCAAACAAAGCCCAGGGATCAGCAAGCTCTGAAACTGGACTATTCTAGCTTAGTAAGGCGGGAAAACAAGAGATATTTTTTTGTTTTTTTTTTCAGAAAACAAGCAGAAACAGATACAGTAAACACTTATAAATGCTATAAATCGGCTATCACAGCCTACACAAACAATTTGCAACAGTTACAGATTTTAAAAGTAACAAATTGAGAAACAAGTGCAAAAACAGAATAAATGCAGAAAAACAGTAACAATGTATCAGCAAGCAGGCGAAATACAGTTGCTAGATAAATAGAAGTGGAAAGCCACAAAAATTATACTTAAATCAGGTAAAGTCGCTTTTTTAGCTCTCTGAAGCTTGGATTACTCTGCTGGCCACCACGAGGATCTGTGCTGAGTAGGTACAAGCCAAAACGCAGCGTTTAGCGCTTTTTATATCAGGGGCTGAAAGAAGCTAGGAACTGGCCCAAAACGACCAATAAACTACAAGTTACTGGCTGAAACCTCACAAAACTGGACCAACAGGCAGCTCAATGCTTCCCACTCCCACTGGTAAGCAAGGGAACCTCCTCTGTTCCAAATTAGGTAAAGATTCAGTAACAGGAACTGCAAACAAAGCCCAGGGATCAGCAAGCTCTGAAACTGGACTATTCTAGCTTAGTAAGGCGGAAAACAAGAGATATTTTTTTTTTTTTTTTTTTTTTGAAACAAGCAGAAAGAAAACAGATACAGTAAACACTTATAAATGCTATAAATCGGCTATCACAGCCTACACAAACAATTTGCAACAGTTACAGATTTTAAAAGTAACAAATTGAGAAACAAGAGCAAAACAGAATAAATGCAGAAAAACAGTAACAATGTATCAGCAAGCAGGCTTAAATACAGTTGCTAGATAAATAGAAGTGGAAAGCCACAAAAATACTTAAATCAGGTAAAGTCGCTTTTTAGCTCTCTGAAGCTTGGATTATACTCTGCTGGCCACCACGAGGATCTGTGTGCTGAGAGAAAAAAACCAAAACCGCGCTTTAGTTTTTTTTATATCAGGGCTGAAAGAGCTAGGGAACGCCCCAAAACGACCAATAAACTACAAGTTACTGGCTGAAACCTCACAAAACTGGACCAACAGGCAGCTCAATGCTTCCCACTCCCACTGGTAAGCAAGGAACCTCCTCTGTTCCAAATTAGGTAAAGATTCAGTAACAGGAACTGCAAACAAAGCCCAGGGATCAGCAAGCTCTGAAACTGGACTATTCTAGCTTAGTAAGGCGGGAAAACAAGAGATATTTTTGTTTTTTTTTTTTTCAGAAAACAAGCAGAAACAGATACAGTAAACACTTATAAATGCTATAAATCGGCTATCACAGCCTACACAAACAATTTGCAACAGTTACAGATTTTAAAAGTAACAAATTGAGAAACAAGTGCAAAAACAGAATAAATGCAGAAAAACAGTAACAATGTATCAGCAAGCAGGCGAAATACAGTTGCTAGATAAATAGAAGTGGAAAGCCACAAAAATTATACTTAAATCAGGTAAAGTCGCTTCTGAAGCTTGGATTACTCTGCTGGCCACCACGAGGATCTGTGCTGAGTAGGTACAAGCCAAAAACGCGCGTTTAGCGTTTTTTATATCAGGGGGCTGAAAGAAGCTAGGAACTGGCCCAAAACGACCAATAAACTACAAGTTACTGGCTGAAACCTCACAAAACTGGACCAACAGGCAGCTCAATGCTTCCCACTCCCACTGGTAAGCAAGGGAACCTCCTCTGTTCCAAATTAGGTAAAGATTCAGTAACAGGAACTGCAAACAAAGCCCAGGGATCAGCAAGCTCTGAAACTGGACTATTCTAGCTTAGTAAGGCGGGAAAACAAGAGATATTTTTTTTTTTTTTTTTCAGAAAACAAGCAGAAACAGATACAGTAAACACTTATAAATGCTATAAATCGGCTATCACAGCCTACACAAACAATTTGCAACAGTTACAGATTTTAAAAGTAACAAATTGAGAAACAAGTGCAAAAACAGAATAAATGCAGAAAAACAGTAACAATGTATCAGCAAGCAGGCGAAATACAGTTGCTAGATAAATAGAAGTGGAAAGCCACAAAAATTATACTTAAATCAGGTAAAGTCGCTTTTTAGCTCTCTGAAGCTTGGATTACTCTGCTGGCCACCACGAGGATCTGTGCTGAGTAGGTACAAGCCAAAAAGCGCGTTTAGCGCTTTTTATATCAGGGGGCTGAAAGAAGCTAGGAACTGGCCCAAAACGACCAATAAACTACAAGTTACTGGCTGAAACCTCACAAAACTGGACCAACAGGCAGCTCAATGCTTCCCACTCCCACTGGTAAGCAAGGGAACCTCCTCTGTTCCAAATTAGGTAAAGATTCAGTAACAGGAACTGCAAACAAAGCCCAGGGATCAGCAAGCTCTGAAACTGGACTATTCTAGCTTAGTAAGGTGGGAAAACAAGAGATTTTTTTTGTTTTTTTTTTTTCAGAAAACAAGCAGAAACAGATACAGTAAACACTTATAAATGCTATAAATCGGCTATCACAGCCTACACAAACAATTTGCAACAGTTACAGATTTTAAAAGTAACAAATTGAGAAACAAGTGCAAAAACAGAATAAATGCAGAAAAACAGTAACAATGTATCAGCAAGCAGGCGAAATACAGTTGCTAGATAAATAGAAGTGGAAAGCCACAAAAATTATACTTAAATCAGGTAAAGTCGCTTTTTAGCTCTCTGTAGCTTGGATTACTCTGCTGGCCACCACGAGGATCTGTGCTGAGTAGGTACAAGCCAAAAAACGCGCGTTTAGCGGTTTTTATATCAGGGGGCTGAAAGAAGCTAGGAACTGGCCCAAAACGACCAATAAACTACAAGTTACTGGCTGAAACCTCACAAAACTGGACCAACAGGCAGCTCAATGCTTCCCACTCCCACTGGTAAGCAAGGGAACCTCCTCTGTTCCAAATTAGGTAAAGATTCAGTAACAGGAACTGCAAACAAAGCCCAGGGATCAGCAAGCTCTGAAACTGGACTATTCTAGCTTAGTAAGGCGGGAAAACAAGAGATATTTTTTGTTTTTTTTTTTTTCAGAAAACAAGCAGAAACAGATACAGTAAACACTTATAAATGCTATAAATCGGCTATCACAGCCTACACAAACAATTTGCAACAGTTACAGATTTTAAAAGTAACAAATTGAGAAACAAGTGCAAAAACAGAATAAATGCAGAAAAACAGTAACAATGTATCAGCAAGCAGGCGAAATACAGTTGCTAGATAAATAGAAGTGGAAAGCCACAAAATTATACTTAAATCAGGTAAAGTCGCTTTTTAGCTCTCTGAAGCTTGGATTACTCTGCTGGCCACCACGAGGATCTGTGCTGAGTAGGTACAAGCCAAAAACGCACGTTTAGCGTTTTTTATATCAGGGGGCTGAAAGAAGCTAGGAACTGGCCCAAAACGACCAATAAACTACAAGTTACTGGCTGAAACCTCACAAAACTGGACCAACAGGCAGCTCAATGCTTCCCACTCCCACTGGTAAGCAAGGGAACCTCCTCTGTTCCAAATTAGGTAAAGATTCAGTAACAGGAACTGCAAACAAAGCCCAGGGATCAGCAAGCTCTGAAACTGGACTATTCTAGCTTAGTAAGGCGGGAAAACAAGAGATATTTTTTGTTTTTTTTTTTCAGAAAACAAGCAGAAACAGATACAGTAAACACTTATAAATGCTATAAATCGGCTATCACAGCCTACACAAACAATTTGCAACAGTTACAGATTTTAAAAGTAACAAATTGAGAAACAAGTGCAAAAACAGAATAAATGCAGAAAAACAGTAACAATGTATCAGCAAGCAGGCGAAATACAGTTGCTAGATAAATAGAAGTGGAAAGCCACAAAATTATACTTAAATCAGGTAAAGTCGCTTTTTTAGCTCTCTGAAGCTTGGATTACTCTGCTGGCCACCACGAGGATCTGTGCTGAGTAGGTACAAGCCAAAAACGCGCGTTTAGCGTTTTTTATATCAGGGGGCTGAAAGAAGCTAGGAACTGGCCCAAACGACCAATAAACTACAAGTTACTGGCTGAAACCTCACAAAACTGGACCAACAGGCAGCTCAATGCTTCCCACTCCCACTGGTAAGCAAGGGAACCTCCTCTGTTCCAAATTAGGTAAAGATTCAGTAACAGGAACTGCAAACAAAGCCCAGGGATCAGCAAGCTCTGAAACTGGACTATTCTAGCTTAGTAAGGCGGGAAAACAAGAGATATTTTTTGTTTTTTTTTTTTTCAGAAAACAAGCAGAAACAGATACAGTAAACACTTATAAATGCTATAAATCGGCTATCACAGCCTACACAAACAATTTGCAACAGTTACAGATTTTAAAAGTAACAAATTGAGAAACAAGTGCAAAAACAGAATAAATGCAGAAAAACAGTAACAATGTATCAGCAAGCAGGCGAAATACAGTTGCTAGATAAATAGAAGTGGAAAGCCACAAAATTATACTTAAATCAGGTAAAGTCGCTTTTTTAGCTTTCTGAAGCTTGGATTACTCTGCTGGCCACCACGAGGATCTGTGCTGAGTAGGTACAAGCCAAAAACGCACGTTTAGCGTTTTTTATATCAGGGGGCTGAAAGAAGCTAGGAACTGGCCCAAAACGACCAATAAACTACAAGTTACTGGCTGAAACCTCACAAAACTGGACCAACAGGCAGCTCAATGCTTCCCACTCCCACTGGTAAGCAAGGGAACCTCCTCTGTTCCAAATTAGGTAAAGATTCAGTAACAGGAACTGCAAACAAAGCCCAGGGATCAGCAAGCTCTGAAACTGGACTATTCTAGCTTAGTAAGGCGGGAAAACAAGAGATATTTTTTGTTTTTTTTTTTTTCAGAAAACAAGCAGAAACAGATACAGTAAACACTTATAAATGCTATAAATCGGCTATCACAGCCTACACAAACAATTTGCAACAGTTACAGATTTTAAAAGTAACAAATTGAGAAACAAGTGCAAAAACAGAATAAATGCAGAAAAACAGTAACAATGTATCAGCAAGCAGGCGAAATACAGTTGCTAGATAAATAGAAGTGGAAAGCCACAAAAATTATACTTAAATCAGGTAAAGTCGCTTTTTTAGCTCTCTGAAGCTTGGATTACTCTGCTGGCCACCACGAGGATCTGTGCTGAGTAGGTACCTTAAAGAAACAGATTCCAAACAGTAGAAATCCCAGGACTGATCCCTGTGGAATACCACTGGTTGAAGGTCTGCTGTTGGAGCTGGATTCCCATGTTTTGACTACGAGTTCTATCAGTGAGCCAGTTAGTGAACCATTTAATGATATATGGGATGATGCCTAGTTGGGTGAGTTTGTCAATGATGCCTGAATGGGGGATAGTGCCAAATGGTTTGGCTAAGTCCAGGTAGGCTGTATGCACAGATTTCCCCTCATCCAGGGCCTTGGTGACTGTCTTGAAGAAGTCCACTAGGTTTGACAGGCATGATCTCCCTTTTGACAAATCCAAACTGAGTAGGGTCACGTGTTTGGAGATTACCTGTATCTTTGTTGATAAGGTCCATGATAAATAAAGCTGGCCATTTTTCATTTAGCTAGTACAAAGCAGTGCTTAGACTGTTATTGAAAAGAGTACCCAATGGTGTTGCTAATTCATGTTGGAGCCCATGTAGGATGCAGCCTGGGATGTTATGAAGTCCCATAGATGCCGCATTTTTAGCCCTGGAGAAGGCATTTGTGACCTGCTCTTTAGAGATACAAGGTAGGGGACAGGTGGTAGAGATGTTATGGGATACGTGTGGTGGGGACATGGGGAGTAAAGTTTTCACAGAACCTGTTGGCCAACAGTTTAACTATGTCCACAGCCTTAGCATATGTGGTATCATTAACTACCAGTTCTACACAAATCTGGGCCTTTTCCTTTTAAGTTACAGATGTGACAAAAGTGTTAATTTTTTAGTATATTCATATTTCATTTGTAATAAGTTAGTATATTAATTTATTTTCATATTATTACATTTTTTACACAATATGGAAGGGATTATTAATGTAAAAAAATTTTACCAAATGTATTTTTATAATACTTATATATAGGAAACAATTTTAGATAGGAATTTATTATTAGCAGTATAAGGGGTTATAAGTGCATTACAATCAGGTTACTGCTATTTAGTATTGTGTGTTTATATATGAATGAATTGTATGAAGTGTTTATGTGTGTTTTTTTAGAATTAATATTTATTGCTATAATTAGTTAGTATTAGTGTAATTTCCAACTTTTCAGCACATTTAAATAGATCAGACTTACAATATAAATTATACTCTAAATGTTGTTATTCAGTGTGTTCCTTTAAGTTTGAAATACACTTTTTGCACTAAAAAATATATAAACGAGCCAACTGATGATTAATTAATTGATTCTGAAGAAGTCCACATTGCAGTGGATGAAAGCGCTAGATCCGTTATGTATTTGTAACTTATGCTATTTTAATTGTAATAAACTGGTGGTATTATTGCTTGTCGGCTTGAGCTCTATCCTTTGGTTTCCTATCAGTAGTGTTTACCCAGTTGAAGTACTTCGTAGTAAGTTACAGATGTAACTGTAGAATACCTTGTGGTTGTCCTTTGTTGAGGATGCTAATTTGAACTCGTAGTTTGCTTTGGAGGATTTCACAAGAAGTCTTATTTGCTTGTTTAAGCTGAGGAGAGAGTGCTTCCAATTTAGGAGGGCTGCTACCTCTTACTTTTAGACAGCAATTTCCTCCTCTTATTGTAAATCCTGCTAATGGCACCAGGTACGTTTGCTCTTCCTTCAAGAGCTTGTTTTGGTCCTATCAGGTACAGCTGAGTCAATGCAGTTGTACAGCTGTTTGTATCAAGCATTGGTGGTGCAGAGCTTGGCATAGTTGTCAGCTCCATCTGAGGAGGAGGTGCTATGAAGCTATTTATACCATCCTATATGAGGTTATAATCTGCTTTGGAGAAGTTTTTTAGTTTGGTTGCTGCTGGGGGGGGGGGGGGGGGCAGGTGTGATATTTACTTTGAATGAATCCGATTTCTGGTCAGATCTCACCAGGGATGACCTCACAGTGGGGATGATACAGTGGTCCCCCATATTGGTAAACACCAGATCTAGGATGTTGGCACCCCTTGTGACGGTGTCAGCCAGCTGGTCCAGGGCACTGGAGTTAACTAAGTCAAGGAACATTTGGGTAAATGAGTTTGAGCATGAGTAATTTACCCAGTCAGTGGTTGGGTAGTTAGTCGCCCAAACCCATGGTGTTTGGATCTATCTTGATAGACTTGAGTAAGTCCAAATAGGCAGAGTGGGTGTCCTGATTCATGGAGGGGGTCCTGTAGCTGCCAATGACTTGAATAGGTGTCCTTCCAACAGTTAATTGCACCTGAAGTGTCTCCAGGGAGTTATACTGTTTAACTAATCTGGAGGTGTATTTATCTTTAATGAATATTGATACACCACCTCTTTTAGTATTCACACCTACAGTTTGAGGTCTGAACGTGTGAAAGAAGGTGTATCCCAGTATGGCTGGGCTGCTTTCCACAGCCTTAAACCAGGTCTCTGTGACTGCACAAATGTCTGCATTTTCCAAGGTGAAGACCGCTTCCAGTGAGTGCAGTTTCATGTTGAAACACCTAGCGTTTAGCAGCATAACATTGAGGTTGATTTAGATGGAGTTTTTACGTTAGGAATTTTGTTCTTGAGACACTGCCTAAAAAGGCACTATGGGGGTGGCAAGAGCCTTAGCCAGTAGCCGAAAACCCAGGGGTGACAGATGAAGACCATCTTTGGCAAAGCATTCAAGGTCTGTTGATCATGTCATCCCAGGCTGACGGATAGCAGATCCCCTTAGAATGACACCAGAACCTAAGCCTGTTATTGAAGTCAATCATTTTCAGTTTGTATTTCGGCATCATCCTAGGTGAAGGTAAAATGCTGTTTAAGGCTAGGGACATACCTGCCTGAGACACATAGTCTGAGAGCTCAGTCATGTCTTTTTTCATATAGTCCAGAAAGGTATATCTCAAGTCTTTCACACCAGCATGGACTATGATGGAATCATAACAGTGCCTGTTGTAGAGAGACTTGTGTGCATGTGTGATATGGCATATCCTGGTACCTGACGGACAGTTGACTGTGACCGTTTCCTTATCCAGCCTGATGAGAGGGACATCAGTGTATCTCACAATGGAATCAACTATGACTGATATGTTTGATTTTGTGTTTTGCATTAAGGGTTTGACTGGTGAGACACTGGTGTGTGAGCTGTTATGTGTAATTTGTTCTGCAGAGGAAGGTTTGTGTGTAGCGTGCTTGTGTTTGTATTTGGAGGGCTCTGGTGTTTAGATATGTTTCTGGTGAGGACCTCTGCATATGTAGGTATGCGTGATGTGGGTTTTGGTGGAGTAGGAGGTGAGGTGTGCATGCTGGCAACCTGCTCATTGTCATATGTACTGACTGTGTGAGAGAGCATGAATTCAAGGTTCTTAATATAGTTGCATCTCTCCCACGTGTTTGTGTGGACTAGGAGTAGATGGTTGTCGGTGAACGTAAGACAGTTGCTGCACTGCCTCAGGATGCCCATGTCGACCAAGCTGGCTGGAGAAACTGGGGAATTGTGTATAGTGATAGGTAAATTTATATAATCAGGAAAAGAGGTCACACTTAGGAATGGCTAGTAGTTCAGAGGTGTGTTGGTACCTTTGATGCTAGGCTTAGTGTTCCACCTGACAGTAGAGCAGGGCAGCGAGAAACCCCTGGAGGACCACAAGCAAAGTGCTAAGGGAAAATTTTAACAAACAAAACGTTTGCGTCTGTAACCACCAATGGTAACCACCACTACGCGACAATGCACAATGGAGTGCTACACGCAGACAAGTGCAAACATGGAGGTTAAAATAAGAAAATAACCTTTTTAACTCAAACTAGCCAATAAAATCTCTGCTCTAGTCCAATCACCCTCGATTAGATGGGACCCAGACAGCACTCTTCCCACACAAGGGTGCAGAAGCGCCTTCACCAATAAAGGTGGCTTGAAGTTGATGCTCAGAAGTTACAAAACAGACCCAGAAATAGCAATCTTGGAGCTGGGTAGTGCTACACCTGAACTAGTACAGTGTACAGTAAATGAGACCAAAAATAGTTCAGACAATTCAAACAGACAGTGGAATGCAAATACAAATTAAAAGTGCAGTATTAGAGCAAAAACAGACATTTATAGTTAATTGGAAGCAACGGATGCCTCAGATATTTCAGTATCTCAGTGAAAAGCTGGTTTTAGTGCTCAAGTGATACCAAAGAGTGCAACTCTGAATCTAGCCTTTGCTAAAAAAATGAAGTACTAGAAATTCAAACTGCATAAAATCAGAGTCACAGCAGTAGAAGGCATTTTAAATAATACAACAATTCCCAGCATAGAAGAGTGCGGGCCACACTCCTGCCACAAGAGTCTAGACCACAAGCCTTCCTAATGCAAAACAACTGTTTTTTTAGCACAAGTGCTTAAGCCAGAACTAAGACACTTCAGAATAATGAGACACAATAGGCCTAAAGCAAGCAACTTCCACCCAGAAGGGTGTAGGTTTTCCTCTCCTGCCATGAGAGTACAGACCACAAATCTTCCTAATGTAAAATAACTGGTTTGGAACCCAAGTGATTAAAATGGAACAAAGATACTTAGAACAACAAGCACAATAGGCCGTCACCCAGCAAGTCCCAGCTCAAAAGTACAGGCTACCGTATCCTCCCTCAAGAGGGCAGACCACAAACCTTCTTGATGTAAACTGACCTGAAGCCCAAGTCCTGTTAACAAAATGAAGACACTTAGAGTAACAATTACAATTTAATCAGGCTACTAATAAGCAAGAATAAATGCAGCAGAATACATGCAATTGAACACTATAAGAACAAGCAGTAAAAAAATAAAGTAGGAAGAGATGCAAACAACAGTAAAAGCAGCTCAATAAAGTTTTTTTTTTTGTTTAAGTAGGAAGAGATGAAACAGACGATAACACGAGCTTAAGAAACTAAGAGAGTGGGCATTCTCAAATGATCTCACTGTATACAGTAGAGTGAGCTGATGTGATGGGATTGGGAGGAGTGGCCAATATCAAATTTATAGTAGAGGCGGGCAACTCAAAAGCCACCAAATTTTAAGACCACAGCAACAACTGGGTGGGAAAAATGAACACTGACACAGAACACAAGTAAAGACAAGTAAAGAAACCTTGGAAATTAAGCTTGAGATATGTTCACAAAACACAAACACCACTATTGTAGAATTCTGTTAACAACTGCAACCTAAGAGCAGCACAGGATTGTTAAATGTCAATAAAACTGTTGGAGCAGGAAAAAAAAAAAAAAAAAAAAAAAATATATATATATATATATATATATATATATATATATATATATGGGTCTACTTCATATGGTCGACAGATCATTTGATCGAAATTCATTTGGTCGACAGCTCATTTGGTCGACAACCAGTATTCAAGGCACTTAACAGGGATTTGCCCCCTTCCCAATGTTGTGTGATCCTGGAGTTGTTATATATAGTTAGGAGGGGTATGGGGGGCACAGCCCCCACCTATTTTTGTTTAAAAGCATGAAAATACAAGAAAAACTACACATTTTAAATGAAAATAGGTAGGGGGCTTTGCCCTCACACCCTCCAATGTGGGGGGCTGTGCCCCCACACCCCCTAACTATATATATAACAACTCCAGAGTCGCACAACATTGAGGAGGGGGGCAAATCCCTGTTAAGTGTCTTGAATACTGGTTGTCAACTAAATGAGCTGTCGACCAAATGATCTGCCGATCTTATGAAGTAGACCTATATATATATATATATATATATATATATATATATATATATATATATATCTGTGTGTGTGTGTGTGTGTGTGTTTACAGAATTAATTCCTTTATACCACCAAGAAGAAAGCCTTTTTTATAGTTAAACCCTCAGGGTAGTCAGTTATTTCACATTTAAATAAATAAACCTTGAAACCTAAGCCTGAGATATGTTCACAAAACACAGATATTGTAGAATTATGTTAACAACTACAACCTAAGAGCAGCACAGGAAATGAAGCAGATACAGGATTTCTGAGATGAACAGTAATGATACCAGTAATTTAATATGGGATTACAGTGCAATAACTATATTCATGAAATATGACAGAACAAGCAAATCTGGAATTATTGGACTTTTCAGAATTTGTTGGATTTGTGGGATACTCTAAAATGGGTGTATCGTTTTGTCGACCAAACTAAGAATCAAATACCTCTTCAAACTTTATCCATCAAAACAATCCATCAAATGATCATTTCAGCAAAGCTTTTCCCAGGGAGAAAAACTAGTTGGCTATCATCATGAGTTTGCCCTTTTCCCCACTAAAGTGTGATCACAGAGTTGGTATATTTAGATAGGGGGGTGGGTTTTAAATTATGTGTTTTTTGTGATGGTCAGTAGGTTGGCCAAGCAATATGTTTTCCCTGGGAAAAACTTAGCTGAAATGATCATTCGATGGATTAAGTTTAGATGGATAAAATTTGATGAAGAGGTATTCAATTTTTAGTTCATTGGACAAAATGATATAGACCTCTCTAAAGCATATGCCCTACTACATGACATTAATGTTTGGAAAAGTGCTATGGGGAGGGGAAGAGAAGGGAGAAAGTTAACTGTAAGTAAAGACTTTTTTTCTTAAATACTACTAATTTTGTGGCCACTGATTTTCTTTGCATGGTATAAAGTACATTTTTTAGTAATTTTTAAGTGTAATGGGGATTTTCAACAGGTGCTGATGTTCTTTTTTTCTTTTTCTTCTCTCTTTCTTCTTGTTCAGTTTTAAGAAATGTAGGCACTGCAATGTAAAAAAAAGCATGGTTAAAAAGCATGATAAAAGGAAAATTAATGTGCTTTTTCTCATTCTTGCATGGGGGAATGACTGGATTAAAGACCTTAGATTGATTTAGTAACAAGTTTTAAGAGAGAGCAAGTAAATGAAAAAGAACATTAAATATTGTTAGGCTTTTTTTCTAGCAAATACGTGTATGCTCAGTAACAATTCTGCAGCTGGTATTCATGTTTCCACAGAAACAATCTGTTAAAGAGAAACTAGCTACAGTCATCTGGAAAGTGATTGGCTGAGGAAAAAAGAAAAGAGAATGTGGCTAGGACGTAATATTCCCTGAAAAGATTCAGGGGGTTTTCCAAGGTAGATAATGATCTATGAAAGCATTCATGGCTTTCCCAAGGTAGTTAATGTTCTCTGACAGCATTCAGGAGTTTTCCTAGCTGGGAGAGCTATAAAGATAAGACAAAACCAATCAGCACATGGTAGAAGCACAGGCTGCACCATGTGACTTAGCATGGATAACAGTCCTTTTAGGTTAACTGAAGTTTGTGAGTGTAGCTGTCAGTTTGGGACTTTTGTTCCTGTTAGGAGGGTAAAACTTCAATATTTGAAGGTGTACACAATTTTGTGTGTTAGTATTAAGTTAATAGGTTTTTGGGGGGTATTGGGTTGTTTTTGAGGGCTTACAATAAAATAAGTTTTGTAATGTGACATAGGCTCAAATGGGTATGACAAGAAACACTGTATAAAAGTTCAACCTGCCAAACAGTGTATGCATGTAACACAAAAGCTGGAACTAGAAATTTAGCAAAAAAGGTGTTCTACATAAAAGGTGGGAATACTAACTTCTTAATACAATGATGCTTTGTGTAATGTCTTTAAATGTAAATGGCTAGACAGATAAATACAAAAAAGAAAGAGCAGTGAACTATATTAAAAAACGTAGAGTGCAAATAGCTATGTTACAGGAGACACACTTAGACTTGAATATGTGAATTTGATAAAGAAAGGTTTTCAGGATAGTTATTCAGTGGAATACCTCGGACAAAAGAAAAGAGGAGTACTTGTATTAATTGCAAGAGGAGCTCAATAGTGATAGAAGAAGATAAAAAGATAATAATGGCAGATTTGTAGTGCTAAGGGGCTACTGGCAAGGGATGAGGATTACACTGGAATGTATTTAGATTCCACCTAAAACTGCTATAATGGAGCTTAAGAAAATTCTGGGAGACATGATCAGTTTTCAGCAAGGAATATTATTTATAGGTGGGTCTGGAATTTGATTCGCAGCAGTGAAGATGTGTCAGGGGCAGAAGGGAAAATGTAATAAAGGAGGGTAGATTTTTGAAGAAATTTATGAAAATATTTGGCATGGAAGATGTGAGTTCAGTAATCGGACTTTGGAGTGAATTTACATATTATTTCCCAACATATAAAAACTGGGCTAGCCTAGACAGAATTTACATTTCACAGGAACATGTGCATTTAATTGAAGATCTCAATTCTCGCTCAATAAAATTAAAGCACAGGGTAATGAAATAAAAATGAGACATTGACACTTTCCCACCTATTGAAAAGAGAGGAATTTAAGGAATGGGTAGTGGAGATTATTCAGGAGCTGTTAGAGAGGACAGAAATTTCTTCTGAAAGTATAGCTAGGGAGTGGAAAAAAATTAAGGTGGAGTTTAAAAATAAGGTGGAAATAAAAGACAGGGAGATATGGTTGAGAAGTAACAAGAATTATTTAGAGGGACTGACAAATGTTAAAGTATTACAGATTGGGGGAATCTCACAGAACAAGAAGAGATCAACTGCAGAATGCTAGACATAAAATAAGGGATTGCATCTATAATATGAACATGTTTAGAAAGGTTGCCATCAAGCAACTGTTTTTTGATAATAACAGTAGAGCACACAAAGTTTTAGTACAATGACCCAGGCAACAGAAAGTAGAAAGGGCTGTTGCTAAACTTAGGCAGCCCGAAGCAAGGAAGGTAACGAGAGCCAGTAGAGGTATTAGAAATATTTTGTAAATAATCTGAGAGTCTTTATAAAGCAGAGAAATATGAAAATCAAGGAAAGATATAAATGGTAAATGTTTATGGAATGAATAAATATGCCAAGTTTAGAGTGAGATGAGGCTCAATTACTAACAGGATAGGAGGAGATGAGATAAAAATTGTGATGTATAACCAATCTACAGGAAAATCACAAGGAATAGATAGTATTCCTGTGGAAGTTTCAAAGTTAGGAGGACAATGATAAAGATATGGAAGGTTTTGTTTAACAGTATTTTAAGAGGAAGTGAGGTACCAGCATCCTGGAAAAAAGCATTGATAACTGTAATAGTTAAAGAGGGTAAAGATCCATCAGATCCAACTTCATACAGGCCCATTTTAATAAGAAACCATGATTATAAAGTGTTCATGTCTATAATGGCTAAAAAATTACAAAAGTAATGCCAAAACTGATAGATATGGATCAGTGTGGTTTTGTGGAAGGGAGGCAAACATTTGACAACATTAACAGAACATCCTATTAATGATTCAGAGGGAAGCAGAATGTAAGAAAATACCATTGCTGTTGGTGGGTCTTGATGCAGAGAAAGCATTTGACAGATTAAGCTGGGACTTTATGAGCAGGGTAATTGAAGCATTTGCATTTCCTGAAAAAATATAAGGTTGATTAAGAGAATATATGAGGGATCTGAGGTGAAAATTAAAGTGGGTGGGGTCCTCTCTTATTTCTGCTTGAGCAGAGGAACTAGACAGGGGTGTCCTCTTTCCTCTTTTTATTATTTTCATTATATTTAGAACCACTGGCAAAAAAAATTAGGGGCTCAGAAATTCAAGGATATAATTGGTATGGTACTCAAGAAAAGCTGGCTTTATTTTCAGATGATGATATTCTATACCTGACAAAAGCAGAAAGAGACCTTATGGTGTTGTGGAACATTTTGAGACAGTTTCAGATCTTTTTTGGGATACAAATTTAATGAAGCTAAAACAAAGGCAATAGCAGTAAATTATGTACCCACATACAAATTAGTTCAGGAATATCCATAGTTATGGAGACCTGATAAAATGAAGTATTTAGAAGTATGAATTAAAAATGATGGCAACTAAGGATATGTGGGAAGTGACTAAACACAAGATAATACAAAAACTGTGAAAATAGAAGCTTTGTTATACAGATAATAACATACAAGCAGTTAAAATGTTTTTAGTCCTTTTAGTCTTATACACAGGTCAGGCATATTTTTATCAACCAGAAGGGAAGTTGTGGATAGCAAGTAATAAAGAGCTGAAGGAATTTATCTAAGATGGGAAGATGGCAAGAGTCAAGAGGAATAAGCTGATTCTTCCAATAAAACATGGTGGATTGGGTTTACTCAGTTTGAAGGGGGTATTTCAGAGCTGCACAGTTAAGACTCCTATACATAGCACAAGGAGAAAACTATATTTCAAAGTGGAAAGTGATTATGATGAAACGAGGGAAGCACAAGAAACAAGATGAGGCTGGGATTTTGGATGCAGGCCTTTAAGGAGAATAACAGTAATCATATAGAATATGTCCATAAAGTATTCTAAGAACTAAGCCAACATGGGATTGGAGAAAGGAGATTCTGCCAATAGGGATGACTGCAATTAGGGATATAGACAGTAGACAAGAGGGGGCTGAAATTTATTGGAGAAAACTGGCAAAGGAACCAAGGTATTGGGAGCAAATAACTAGAGAGGGAAATATGATAGAATGTGAAAATGGCAATAATTTATTTGGACTGCAGGTTAGAGACTGCCTTCCTTATCAGGGATTGATATCAGAGTATAGGCAAAGAAAAAGAAATGGGGGGTCCTAAATGAAAGACCAGCACTGGTTGAGTTTCTAGTAGAATCTGGAACAGAAGCTGCCATTAAAAAAGGAATAATTAGTAGACCATATAAAATATTGTATGATACAGATAAGAATCAATCAGAGGAGATTAGAAAGGATTGGGAAGAGAGATTGGGTAAGCAATTCACAAAGAAACCATGGGAGGATATATGTATGTCTCCCAAATATGCAATAACATCTAGAAGAGTTAGGATTTTTGTGTGGAAATGTTTGCATAGATATTTCTATACTCTAAGTAGACTCCAGAGACATTTTCCTCAGGAAAACAACAAATGTTGGAGGTGTGATGGGGAAGAAAGAGGTGATTGGGAACATATTTTCTTGGAGTGAGGTGAATTGGTGGACTTTAGGGATGCACTGTCAGAGATGCTGGATGGGCAGATTAGTCTGACTAGAGAGATTATTTTTCTGAGCTGTGATACAGAATCGGAATTGTCTAAGCATTGTAAGGCCTTGCTGTGTTTAATAATGGTGGCTGCCAAAAAAGCAATTAGTAGAAAATGTAAATCAAAATCTAAATCAACTCTACTAGAAGTAGTGAATGTAGTAACAGAAATAAAACTACTGGGATTGAAATATTTCTACAACGGTAGGAGCAAACTACAAAGGAAAAAAATTGGAATTGTGGGAACATAGAAGGGAGGAATGAGGTTTAAAAGGTGGCAGGATTTAAATGAGCTATGTAATGTTTGACTGAAAAAGATTAGGTAGATTATAAGTGATGTATAATGTTTGCAACTGGGAGTGTCAGTATGGTTTGTCATGTAAAATGCTTACAACTAGGATTGTATTGGTGTGGTTTGTTTTTAATTTGTATAAATGTATGATTGCCTATGTAGTAAGTGGTGGTATAATTAAGATGTTTCTTTTTTAAAAAAAAGAAGGGCAGGAATTGAGTATTTTATGTAATGTTGCTTAGGTTATGTGATATATCACAGTATATGTGAAGTAAAATGTATGTTATGTTAATTGTTAATTATAGTGTGATTACTTTTTTATGAATGTAAATTTACCTGTGTAACAAATGATAATTCAATAAAGGTGTTTGAAAAAAAAAATTACAGCACCAGCATTGCGATCGGAATAATGGGGTGGATAGGTATTGTGTCCAGAACTAACCACTCTTTTGGATCCTCTATGGGTACTTGCAGACAGTCACACCTACATCCAAACATGCTATGCTTTCATAAGCTTGATTACCAACACACCCACACTTATGTCCCAACATGCTATAGGCTTATGAATTTGGTGCATCCACACATACACACGCACACGCACACACACACACACACACACACACACACACACACACACACACACACACACACACACACACACACACACATACACACCTATGTCCCAGAATGCTATAGGCTTATGAACTTAATTTAACTTTATTTTTTCTCTCTCTCTCTCTCTCTCTCTCTCTCGCTCTTTCTTTTCACATTAAACAACACGAAACATCTCTCATGCCTCTTACCTTTTAGTCTTGAGGGTACGACCCTCAATACAAAGCGCATCCTTGTGTTAACTTTCACTTTTGTTTTATGTACATACACATTAATAAACTTTTTTCCTTATTTCCTGTGGGGTCCTCCCACTATTACTTTACATATACCTAACAAGCAAACTCAGTCATTCAGCAAAACATTTATTCACTCATTCCACTTTTTTAACTATAATTATCTATGACAGAGAAAAAAAACATTTTCCAGAAATCCATTTCCCCATTTTTAGTCTAGCATGTTTACATACCCTGAATAGTTACGTATCTGAATCTCTGACTATTGCATACACAGCAATGTGGAATTCACAGAATTTTCTTTGCTGAGCCTTTGCAATTTATTCCACACTACCCTGCAGCAATGCCAACGTTCAGAATCCGAGTCATGGCACCAAATCTTAAAGTTCAGAAATAAATAGTAAAGAGTTTTACATTTTAGTCTTGAGTCAAGAATAATGCTTCATGATGTGTAAAGTACTTGTTTATTCCATAAACTCTGCTGGGAGACTGGCTACTAACATTTTCAGATCAGTCTCAAAGAATAAAGGAGAATACTTTTTCTTATCAAGTTCATGCATGTAGAACTTTGACATAACATAGCTTTTAACAAATAAAACAATTTTAAAATATTTTATGTCCTCTTGCTCCTCACTTAGAGCTTTACATGAACACTTCACTGTGCCTAAGATTTATTGGCTTGAAACTTTTTATCATTTGGTACCAGTATACACTGTCTCACAGACATCCTTGCAAAGACTCATTCCCCAGCCTGAGAAGGCCAGCATGTACTGTTGATTAATCTGGTTTCCATGGATACTTGACACTTTTAAACATAACACCCCTTAACTCCTTCAGCACTTATTTTGTCTTCAACTATCTGTCAGTACAAAGAGTATACACCAAAGCAAAAAGCAGCTTAGAACCAGCAAAACAAGTAAAAGGAAAAAAATGTTTTATAAAGCAGCATGTAAGGAGTCAACAGTGTTGTAAATGAGTGCTTTTGTTCTTTTATTTTACACCAAGAACCTCGTCAGATTTGACTAAAGTTTCCACATTTAAATCAGTACCAAACAAATCACATGTTCAAAACAACCAGCCCCCAGCCACCTTCAGTTAGTCAGTGTTATTATTATTTATTATTTAACATTTTTTACCGGGAAAGTCCAACTTGGAACAAAGCCAGTTTTCACTGGAGGCCCAGGGAGAAACATTCCAGATGCATGTCTTTGTAACATGGGAGGAAACCGGAGTACCCGGAGAAAACCCACATGAATGCAGGGAGGACATGTAGACTCCGCACAGAAGGCATTCCAGCCGAGAATCGAAACAGAGAAACTCTTGCTGTGAGGTGACAAGAAATTTAAAGAAACAACACAACTAAAATTTAAAACCTTAAGAATTTAAATGAATATATACATAATTATATACATCAAGAGCTGTTTGTTTAATATTTTATAAACTCTGTGCTTACAAAAAACATTTTATATCCACATTCTTGTTCAGACCAGTAAATACATCAGCGTTAAGCCTGATCTGCCATACAGACTCTCTGCACTCTATACTCTAATAGTACTTTGTAGTTGCCAAAGAAGTCATTCATTTCAACAGAGTTCAGCACAAAAAAATCAAAAATTTTTAAAGCTATTACACTGTAGAGAATGACTTACCAAAGCATTAAAACTGTCCTCTTTTCTAATCGCTAGTGAATATTCATAGATGTAATAGTATATCTATTATACTATATTCATGGTTATACTCTTTTGTGTAACTCTCTTAGTAAAGGTTTTAGGGAGAGATAACATTTACCCTGGGGGACATGAGCTCTCAATTGAAGTAAACAAGTAATATTCAGCCATTTCTAAACATTTTTAAATCACACAGAATGCATATATTTTATTTATTCAAACTGTATATTTATAAATGTTTTATATTGTATTAAATTATTATTTTACTATGAATTCTTATATTGTTTGATTTTCATGTGACAGACTATCATGTTATTATCTTATTGTATGAGTACTTGAGCTATTTAAATGTGCCTTCAGTTCATATTGTTTTGGATTTGCCTGAGGAAGCTTTGCCAGGTGAAAAATTTTACTTGCAACATTAAATGTTCAACATCAGCTAAACACCTTGGACTTGGTTAATGTGTTTTCTTGTAGTTTCTGTTTTTTGTGATTACACTGTTTTTGATGAAATACCACAGGATTTACGAGTTTTGGCTGACTGTTGCCTTCTTACTTTTCATGATTTTTTTTTTATACAGTTATCTATAGGCATGTCAAGAGGTTGAGCTATACCTTATACCAGTAATGTCCCTATTCACTCTTTATACACCTTATCTTAATTGATGAATGTTCCTTTAATTACACTACTTGGCACACTTGAGAATGAAGGTGAACAAAAATGATCTCATGTCACTCCAGATATAGACTCACTGGAGTAATTTAAAATGAAGCACAGGCAGCTTGAATACAGCTGTTTTTATTTTAAGAGGCTACAATGGCAGTGTCTGAGCTTTTCTGCCTATCTGAAGCATAAAGTTATACCCAATGGTCTAAGGATTCTAAAGATGCCCACCTACTGTAACGAGTACCCAGACCTACTGAGGAGATGGCAACTTATCAATTTAAGTTGCTAATTTAGATACATGGAGTTAATGAATGTTTTTTTGAGCCAGTAGTGATTGATTTATGCCGTGACATTGAAACAACCTATTCAGAAATAATAGCATCTGTAGAACAAAATATTCACACTGAACTAGTGCAGGAAACCATGGATCACTTTGCAGCCTTTGAAAAACTTTTGAGACAAAAAAGGGAACTTATAAGGGATATTAATGACTTTAAAATGGACATGTGTTTATTTGGGCCAATCATAGAACTGATGGACCTAAACTTATACACCTGACCCATCACGTAACTGAGCACAAGATGTGGATGATAAAACTAACAAAAACAAATAAAACAACTACATCTTATCCTGAAACTTCCATTATGACTGTCCTGCAGGCTGCTGGCTCTTATGCAACTATTGCCAGTACTTCACTATGTACAAGTCTAAATGATTGTGGATCCAAATACAATGAAAGCACTCAACCCCACTGACTTCCCTTTTTTAATTCAAACACTCCTGATGTCAGAACAACACCCATGGAGAGAATATCACATATCCAACAGCTAAAGAATGATAACTGTCAGCAACCCGCAGCCAGACCAGGATGTAGGACAGCTCATTTTTAACTTCTTTAAATATGTATTAACAGTGAATGAGAAATGCGTTCTAAACAAAGGATTAACATTTGTACCTGCTTATACTGCTGACATTGCTAAAACCCTTTCTGAAATCAAATACTTTGTGAGGACATTGAACTTAAAGATGTCCCTTGGTTCTGAATCTACAAATTATGTAAGTACACTGACTGAAACTCTCTACCACACTAATACCCACTAACAACTCTATTATACAAGCCTTTGAGAAGGCTATTGAGCATGACATTTATGAAATGTATGCTACAAAAAATAAAAAAAGTAAGTTTATAATCTTACTCCAGATGAACATTTGGCTATTTTATCACTAAACGAGAATCCTGATATTGTGATTAAGAACACTGATAAGGGTGGAGGGTTTGTTCTTGACAATTTGTTTTGCATTGATACCATCAGATGTTAAATTGTCAAGATTATGAGTGCATTGATAAGATTAAATGTAATCATATTTTAACTAATGTAACCAAACATTTACAAATACTTCTGAGTCAGGGGTTGACTGGTGTCACAGTATGTAATCAAATAATGGGGAATCAAAGATACCTTTCATTTATGGCATGCCAAAAAATTCACATATCTATAACTAATCCACCTCTCAGACCTATTGTTTCTGCCAGAGTTTGGATTACTGAACCCACACCCAAGTTTTTGGAGATGTAACTCAGAATGGGTTTCAATAGAGCAAGGACTATTCTTAAGGACACTAATGGTTTTTACAACAGTTGTATGTAAGGTCATGTGAAAACAGTCTGAACAATTGTCTTTTCGCGACCTTAGATATAGATTCTCTGTTCACCTTTATACCTAATGAGACAGGGTGCAGTATGTGAAAAAGTTTCTTCTTGAGTTTACTGAATATACTCAACTGTACATAAGTATGTTAATGTCAGTTACTTATGTGAGTGTTACAAGTAATGTATTTGTTTCAAAAATACTTGTTTAGGCAGGTGCGTGATGTAGCGATGGGTATTCCCATCGCTAACACCTGCACAAATATTGTCATGCACATCTGGGAACGTAAGTTTATTCTATCACCTATGAATATTTAAATCAAAAATGTTAAGTTCTGTTGTCACTTTGTAGATTTGACCCTGATATGGTAGGGTGAAAAATGTTTGACAATTTTTTTGATTATATTTCTGAGACATCAACTTTTTTATAGTTTTAAAAAGAGTTTTTCTAGTAACAAGACTGATTTCTTAGATGTGACTATTTTCAAAAATAACCATGGCTGCATAGAAACAATGCTATATAAGAAAACAATAAAATGTAATTCATATCTGCATAGAAGTAGTATGCATCCACACTTTACATTCAATAATGTCATATGTAATCAAGTGATGAGAGTTGTCAGACTGAATACCATAGACAATTTGATGAACACCCAACTAGAAAACATGGCTATTGATTTCAACAATAAAGGGTATGCCACTCAAACCACTAGACATTTTTATAATGAGGTAAAGAATCAGTGATTCTACACTAAAGCCCACGTTTTCTAATAATCAATCACATAATGTGAAGCCACGCTGACAATTCAATACACTTAGATGTATGTTAACTTTTAATAAGAATACCTTCCATGTTAAACACATAACAACCAAACACTGGCATATTCTTCAGAATGTACCTGAATTGAATTCCTTTATTCCACCACAACCCCAATTTAGCCATAGAAGGAGTTTGACTCTAAAGCAACTACTCTGTTATAAAGAGCAACCATATGTACAAGCTTCTTTATGAAATATAAGAAATGGCACATCTAGATGTGGTAGATGTGTATCATGTAGCTATATTAATACAGACAGGACCTTCTTTCATCCTACAGATGGTTCCGAGGTTATGTTGAAATTAACTGGCAATGTGCCTTCAGTTCATATTGTTTTAGATTTGCCTGTGGAAACCTTGCTAGCTGAATGTTTTCACTTGTGACATTAAAGGTTCAACATTAGCAAAATGCATTGGACTTGGTTGTTCTACCAGCTTGATGTGTTTTCGTGTGGTTTCTGTTTTTTGTGATTATTTGTTTATAAGGGAAGAAAGGATGATCACCTAGAATCTTAGCTAAATCCCCATTACCTAAAATAATCTTCCAGCTATCCTGCAAAATATATCTGATGATAATGATGTCAATCATAATGGGGAGTGGAAAAGCACCCCTGTAGCTAATAGACAAACTAGATTGGGGCTGTGTGTATCTTTTCTGGCCAAAGAACATAAAGTTTGACCTTTGTCAAGGATTGGTCTTGCCTTACCAGTGTGTAACAGATTTCACAAATAATGTTAGCCAGCTAATCATTATCATAGCTGCTAGCCATGGAAAAACCTTACAGTATCCCCATTTCTTCTGCAAAATTTTCTTCATTGCTTGTTAATCTGCCAAAGCTTATAAACTGTCCTTTCACCACTTCTTTTTTATGTGGTGTGGATGCTGAATATGCCTGTGTAAATAATTATTTATGATGGTATCTTTTCTGTAGATCTTACTCCTGATATGATAGTCACATGAATCAAAAGACTGATATCCAAAAAATGTATGCATCTTCCAAAACCACTGATCATAAATTTCAAAAAGGAGGTGCTGGAATTTTACCATTCTGGAAGTTCACCAAATTTACTTTCAAAGCCCATCCATACAATAAAGAGGTCATCAGTAAACCTCCTATAAAACATCACGTTTTGGAATAAACTGTGGGATTTAAAGTATTTTTACTTCCACCACGACATGACGAGGTTGGCAAAAACAGGGATCAACCTTGCCCTCATAGCAACCAATGACTTTTACTGAAAAACACTACAAACAAAAGAAGAAAATTTTATTATTGAGAATAATCTCAAGTAAGAAGCATACTGTGTTAATCAGGGTATTATTGAAATCAGTGAACATCAATAGACAGTTACTAATGAATTCAATGCCCGTCTCCTGTTTAGTGGATGTATACAAGGAGGTCACATCCATAGATCCAAATGAAAATTCTTCAGTAGGTGTCTGGATGTCTTTCAAAAGTTCTAGCAGATGCCAAGAGTCTTTGAGCTAGAACTCTGATTTTTGTACAGTGGGGTTCAGAATGTAGTCAGCATAAATGGAGATAGGTTCAGTCATAACTTTTGGCAGACACTACTGGGTTAAGTGGAGGATTTAATTGATTTTTGTGAACTTTGGGAATTCCAAATATTCTTGCCATCTTTGGTAGCTTGACTTGTAAAAATGTAAAGGTTTCATGATCAATATTCCCTTGACTGAATAAGTCTTTCAGATGCCCATCAGTAGTTGAAAAACGTTTCTTGATGTCGCACACTTTAATCTCCTCATAGGTAGTATTATCTTGGAGCATTTCTAATATGGCATCACTGTATTTGTCACTGTTCATAGCCATGACCATGCCACCTTTACCTGCCTTCATGACTTTTATTTCCCTGTTATTAACTGTCTATTGATGTTCACTGATTTCAATAATACCCTGATTAACACAGTATGCTTCTTACTTGAGATTATTCTCAATAATAAAATTTTCTTCTTTTGTTTGTAGTGTTTTTCAGTAAAAGTCATTGGTTGCTATGAGGGCAAGGTTGATCCCTGTTTTTGCCAGTCTCTTCAAGTGGAAGATTATATTTCCTTGTTTTTTTATCCAAACTCTTTCTCAAATCCTCCTCACAAGAATCATGCAACACTTGTAGGGTGCCATGAAGTGAGGAATTGTATGTGCTTTTTTGATAAAGCAAGTGTTCTAGAAGTGAACTGAGAAACGTCATGTAAAATATAATGAAGGTTCAGCTTTCTAAGATATAGCTTAAAATCAAGCAGTACCTTGGTGACATTCGCTGGCTGTGCTATAATAAATGAAAATCCTTTAGATGATGCTCATGTGGTGTTCTTCCAAACTAAATTTACTTAGGTTTAGAATTTTTGTACCATGGTTCAATTTCTCCTTCTGTTTCTGCCCCCCTACCCAGTTTTTTCCCATTGTTGTTCATTTCAGATCGTTTCTCTTCACCAGTGGATGTACTAAAAAAGGAGCATGTGAAAGAACAGGGGGCAGATTCTGAGGGTTATTTCCAGGAAAATTATTTGAGGTGCTCAGAATATACGTATGTACACATTTGTGACAATTTCAAAAAGTTTATTTTCTTTGTAATAGACAGAGTATACATTGATGAAAAAACAAAATACTCCCAATGTACACAGGACTTACCTTTAATAAAAAATAAAAGAAAAAGTAAGTGCTTTCGCAGACATTGGTCCCAACCAACCATTATCTGGATGATGGACAATTTATTTTGTATCCAACAGACTTTCCTCAATAGTTAATTTACAATTATAACTATGTTGAATTGAGAATTACATTTTGCTATACACTATATGTTGGGCATGCTTTTGCATTGGGGTCATGTCTAGGAACATGAGTTCATAATGTTATTCTTTATGTGCTGACATTTGTGTTAGCTGTGTATGGAATGTTTATGTGAATGTTTTTTGACTATTCAGCTTTCAGGATAGGTTAATGGTTGGATACATATTCTTTTGGGGCTGATTTAGGGTGTTGTGATATAATTACATTTTTTTGATTACCTTTTTTGTGCTGGGTTTGTGGCATTTAGTCTGGCCTGAGCGAAACGGGGTAAACAATTTTTTTTTTTTTTTTTTGGAGAGGCGTGGACCACCAGACAGCATTGTTGATTTTGGGACCGATGCAATTTTCTGTGATTGGGGCGAATGCCTACTTAATGGTTTGGTGGTGGTGGCATATAACTATTAGCCTTTAGGGCAACTGAGAAGATATAGTAGGCATTTAAGGCTATATTGTGCCAGTCCTCACCTTTCATTGCTACTTTGTTAATTGTTTATTTTGGAATATATTGTAGCAGGTATAGGTGTGTGGTGTTGGTGGGCACTTAGCTTGATGCTTAAGGAATATTGATTATGTCTATATTTACCACCTTTGGAGTTGAGGTGAATATCCGGCTCCTATTTTTTTGGTAGAACCTGTTTGGCATTGGTTCTTCTTGGTCAACTTATGTGTTGGTGGTTCACTTGTATTGGGATCTAAATAAAAAAACTCTTTTTGAATTTATTTTTGGTTGGGTCCCCATTTTCTGCTTGGGTCAGACTAGTGTGCCATGGACTTAGCATCCATTATAAAGGGATTGTCCTCTGATACTGATGATTTGGGGGGTTTTGGCCTGGGTTCAACAAATATGGGTGGTCAATGTGGTGGGGGGGCTGATGATTTGGCCAATCGACATAAGATGTCATTTTCCAAACTTAATAAGGAAATAAGGAGTTTGAGAAGCAATGTGTGGAATTTGCATTTTTTTCAAGGCATATCAACAAAAACAGATATCCCCACGGGGATTGAGGGTCAGGATTCAGCCACTTGTTCCTCAGGTTGACCAGTTATTACTAGATGATTGGCTTGCTATACAACAAGCTTCAATGGGCTTTGTTAATGCTTTAGTTTCTTATTATGAGAGAACTATACAACAACAGGTCTTGGGTTTGGACGAGTTGAGTAAAGAGGTACAGGAATATCAGACTCTTTCATGTTATAATGCTAGTTTAAATCAACTAAGTAAAGACTTGTTAGAGTTGGAAAATGTTTTGAGAGAGGAAAAAATGAAGAAATTTCAAAGAGATGTGGATGATTTTGATAGGGGGAGACCCTTTGAAATATGTAAGAATGTTAAATTTGCTACCACCAATGTCAAATCAGGGAATTTCAGGCCCAAAAGATCCAATTCTATCTTAAAGAAAAGGAACAGGGAAAATACTACCTCAGCTGAAGATACCTCTTCCAATACTGAGGGGGAGGAGGCCCACATGGATAGGTCACCGAGGTCCAAGAGGAATAATTTGGAAGACAGTTTGACCCACCCTTTAGGTCTAAGTCCAGAAGGGGGGGAGCATAAAGGTTCCACCCGATTTAGCAGGAATGATGAGGGTGATGGCCCAGGTGTAACCTTTTGCAATGTTTTTAATATCTCCTCTGTTAGTCTGTTGGACGTGCAAATTAAAGTACTTAACAAAGGCCTTAGCTTTGTTCCTAGTTTCTTTGTGCCTGAACATCAATTTGCACAGGATGTGGTTGACTTTTGTCGTAATTTAAATTTACGTTTATTTTTTCAGGATGAGTCTAATCAGAGTGATAATAGATCTTTTAGATTTCGGAAATCTTTGTTCAAACCTCCTATGTCTCCGGTGATCTCATTATTTCAGTGCAATGTGCTCAAAGATTTACATCAAAATTTGGATAAGGATTATTTAAGCAGGGACAATGTTACTTGGGTTGAAATACTTTGCATAAATGAGCTTAGACTAAATAAGGATATTGTTATTTCTGCGGCTGACAAGGGGGGAGCAATAGTTGTCCAAGACTGGGCACAATATAATGATGAGGAGACAAATGTTGGATCAAAAATACTATCAGATAATGCCTATAGATCCCACAGCCA
Organism: Protopterus annectens; assembly: GCF_019279795.1. Lineage (NCBI taxonomy): Eukaryota > Metazoa > Chordata > Ceratodontiformes > Protopteridae > Protopterus > Protopterus annectens. The sequence goes on along the minus strand of NC_056733.1, from coordinate 221,189,580 downwards.
GTTTTAAGGTTGAGATTGATGCCTTTTTGGATTTGGCAGTTGAAAAAGGTATTATTTCTAAGGAAACTGCCCATCATTTGAAGGTTGATTACCCTAAACAACAGTGTTTATATCTGCTTCCCAAAATTCATAAGAATCTTGATAATCCCCCAGGCAGACCTATTGTGTCAAGACGGGGTTCCCTTACTGAACCGATTTCCGAATTTCTTACGTACTATCTAAAACCCTTATTACCATGCATTCGGGCTAGGATACAAGATACTACCCAATTTTTGAGGATTGTAGCAGATATGCAACTTGAATCACATTGGTTATTGTGTACTCTCAATGTCACCTCCCTGTATACCAATATCCCTCATTGGGCTGGGTTGGCCTCCCTTCAGTATTGGTTATATAGGGCCAAACTGTATAGACCGGGTTTTAATACTCTATTGGTTTGTTTGGCCGAACAGGTCCTTGCTAAGAATGTGTTTTATTTTCAGACCCAATGTGTATGGCAGACACAGGGCACTGCTATGGGGGCGTCTTTTGCCCCCATATATGCCGACCTGTTTATGGCCTACATAGAGGAGCAACTGATTTATGATGTTAGTCACAACATTTATTTGGTAGAAATTGATATCTGGAGATGATATCTTGATGACTGCTGCATGGTGTGGAGAGCGGATGCATCTTATTTGGCGGAGTTTGTTGAATATTTGAATCAAAATATTTGGGGGATTGAATTTAAGGTAACATGGCACCAAAAGGAGATTACATTTTTGGATGTCTTTGTTAAACGTACCCCAGAGGACACCTTGCAGACTGAAGTTTTTTGCAAATTTCTGCAATACAATACCTTACTACATGCATCCAGCTTCCACCCCCAGCATGTCATCAAGAATATCCCTAAGTCCCAATTTCTTAGGATCAGGAGTATTTGTTCAGACTCCTCTGTGTACAACCAATATAAGTATGATCTTTCTAACCACTTTAGAAATCGGGGTTACAGGGTAGGTGACATCTGTAGAGTGGGTCAGTTTGCTTCCCAGCAGAATAGGTCTGATTTGCTTGTATATAAGGGTGATCAACCCCCTAGGAGTAATAAGGTCAGGCTAGTTATGACATACGGTAAAAATACATATTCTTTTATGAACATTATTTCGAGACACTGGGATACATTACAAGGTGAAGATTCACTTGGGAAATTTGTGGGTGATAGGTGTAATTATTCTTTTTGTAAAGGCCAGCCATTGAGTTCCTTGTTCAATCACTATAAAAGGTATCAAAATCAGGATAGATCCTCGGTTCAGAGAACTATGATGGGTGATAGACTGATGGGGTGTCACCCTTGTGGTCATTGTTGTAATTGTTCTAAGGTTTATAAAACTAGCAGCTTTACTAGCCAGAATACCCCTCATGTGTTTGATGTAAACTTTTTTACTACTTGTAGCACCAATTGGGTGATATATCTGGCAAGCTGTACATGTCCAGCATTTTATGTTGGACAAACATCCAGACCACTTAGAATGCAGATAAGTGAACATATGAGTGATATCAGGAACCGCAAACAAGCTAGTGCCTTGTATAAAAATATATGTAAACATAAATCTGGATCTTTCAGATTTATAGTTATTGACTGCATTGTACATAAAACACAGGATAAGGTAGTGAAACTTGAGATATTAAATCTAAAGGAAAAGAAATGGATTGTCAAGCTCGGTGGATTATTTCCACCGGGCTTGAATGATCATTTTTAAAAAAACCTCTGCTTATTGAATAATTGTTTAATTGATAATTGAATGCTATGTGTGTATATATATATATATATATATATATATATATATATATATATATAGCCTTGTTGGGGGGAATTTTTGTCATTTGTATTTTGCTCACTGAGGAAGGCAGTTATGCTGAAACCGGACTGATATTTTTGTTGGGCAGGTGTATTTTTATACACCATGTATTATTTAATATAAAATAATAATATACATTTTTTCCACACCAAATTGTGCTGACCTCTCTTTTTTTTACTTGGACTTTTAGGTTTTGAGCCATTGCACTAGCTATACTTGCAGGTCTTTCACAGCATCTGTTGTTGAAGTAATTCATGTGTGGCAACATAGTTTACTGGTATAGACATTGTTTTAGCATCATTTAGAAAGTAGGCGACCTGTACATCGCCACCCTGATTGGAGAACGACCGTTCTTTAGCAGGCTGCTAATGTGTAGGTAATGCCTGTTGAAAATGAGTCCCCCACTTTGCAGCAGCATATTAAGCTGCTGTGGAGCTCAAACTAAAAGAAAGCTAATGGCCGTCATTATTTTATGCTTGCTGAACAGTGCTTTTGTTGTTTAGCAAGTGTAAAATTAAAAATAAAATAGTGTGTGTGTTTGTGTGTGTGTGTGTGTGTGTGTGTGTGTGTGTGTGAGTGAGAGAGAGTGTGTTATTGATCAAGCACTGGTAGCAGCAGTTAAGAGGTATGCATACCTCTTGACCTCAGCTCAAGAAATCTGGAAAATGCCTAAAATAAAAGGGAGAAAAAGGGTAAAAAATAAGATTAGATTTCAAATGTTGGCTCTTATAAAATTACAAAGTTGCTTGAATAACAGGATTTGTGTTAGCATGAATTTTTCTGAAGGAAATAAAGTCTGAAACTCAACTATATGTCATTATTTAGTGACTTCAGTCCTCAATAACTGGCAAGAAACCACATAGTTTAGTTGTAAGGGACCAAAACTATGTGGATATTTTTTGAAAATGTTACATATACTTCAGCAAGTTTGAAATATGAAAATATGAAAAGTACTTTAAAAAAATAAGTAAGTAAAACACAATGATTTTACAGACAGCCCATTCTCTAAGCGCAATAATGCCCTCCAGGGTATTGTTACTGTGTAAATAATGCCCTTCCAGGGGTGTAGAGTCCTGAGCAGGCATTATTTACACAGTAACACACAGCCTGTGTGGCATTATTGCTTGCTTATTTTATGTCCTTAAAAAAAAAGTAAACTGTCTCAAGATGTTCCACAACACTGAAACATATTTTTTCTGGATTTATTAAATACAAAATAATATCATCTGCAAATAAGGCTGTTTTTTTTTTTTTTGAGTACCATACTAATTATACCTGTGAATTTATGAGTCCCTTATTTTCTTTGCCAGTGGCTATAAGTATATGGCAAATAAAGGGGAAAGAGGACACCTCTCCCTGGTTCTTCTGCTCAAGCCCAGCTTGTTATAGAGGAACCCTTTCACCTTGATTCTTGCCTCTGACACTCCATATGTCTTCCTAATTAACCACATCATTCTATCAGGAAGTGGAAATACTGCTAATTGCCCTAATCATAAAATTCCAGATGACTCTATCAAATGCCTTCTCTGCATCAAGACTTAAAAACAATAACATGGCTGTCTTGCACTCTGTTTCCCTTTGGGTCATCATCATCACCATTTTGTTAATGTTGTCAAATGTTTGTCTGCCCTCCACAAAGCCGCATTGATCCCTATCAGTTGTGGTAACATCTTAGCAATTCTGTTAGCTAGTATAGACACAAATGTGTTATAGTCATGGTTCAACATTGAAACTGGTCTATATGAAGTTGGATGAAAAGGTCTTTGCCCTCTGAGTAATACAGCCAGTACAGCTTTCTTCCAAGATGATGGTATTGTCCCAACTTTTAAAATATTTTTAAACAAAACCTTCCAGATCTTTACCATTTTTCCCTCTCATAATTTCCAGATTTCTACAGGAATACTACAGGAATACTATTTGTTTCTGGAGACTTCCCTGCTGATTGATTTTGAATCACCATTTTTATCTCATCATTTTTTTTATCTTAGCTGTTAAGTTTTGAGTCTTATCGTCCTCTAACCTTGGCATATTTAAGTTTTCCTTAAATGTTTCCATTTGTGACTTTTCTTTAGTCTCCTATACCCCTGTTCTACACACATTTTCATAGAATTTCGAAAATATCTCTTTAGAGTCTCAAATTATTTTTTTCTAGCCACAGGCTCCCTTAGCTTGGCAATATCCCTTTCTACTTTCTGTAGCTGAAGCAGTTGTGCTAATAGATCTCTTATTCTGGCGTTGTAATAAAAATACTTGCTTAACAGCAATCTTTCTATGTTCTTGTATATTATCCAAAATGTTCCCTTATTTTCCTTTAGCATTCTACTATTGCTCCTGTTATTGTTCCATAAGATAACCCTTTATCTGCAATAATTTAACTGTTAATAATCCCTTTAATAATTCCTATTAGTTCTTTCTTGTATCTTTTATCTCTCATTTCTACCATAATTTTAAATTTCATATTCATTTTACCCACTCCTCAGACATCCTTTCTGAACAGGTCTATATTTGAACATCGACTTTTTAAAACGTCGAATGTTCTAATATCAACCCCTATTCAGTGAACGCTGACAATATCGAACATGCAGAGCAGCAAATTTTTTTCCCAGGGAAAAAATGTGCTGCTCCGACACACATACACACAACACAAACACACCAAACAAACAGCAATCCACACACATACACCTAAAATCCTACATCTAACTCTACACTAAACTGTACACACACCTCTAGCTATCCACTTACCTTAACCCAAACGGTAACCCTAAGGTCCATCACTATCGCACACTCACCTCACCCGCACCCTAACCCTAACTCACTTACCTCACCCTAACCCTCACATCCACACAATCGCACACTTACCTGACCCGCGCCCTTACACTAACTCACCTACCCCGCTCCCTAACCCTCACGTCCACACAATCGCACACTTACCTGATCCTGACCCGTAACTTTCCACCACAGTGCTGAACATAGCGAAGTCACAGGAACGGCCAACTGAATTCCTTCCCTAGGAAGAAATCCGTTGTTCCGCAGCTTCACTATTTTCAGGTTTCGCTGAATAGGGGTCGATATTAGAACATTCGAAGTTGTGAAACTTTGATGTTCTAATATAGACCCTTTCTGAACATAGCTCTCAACTGTCCAGATTTTTGCAGAATATACAGATGTTTGGCTCATATTTTTGGCCCATTTCTCATAAAACTTTAGTTTTCTGCAAATCACTGGGAAGAGGACTGAAGTCAGGAAATAATGGCAAACATTTGATTTTCAGACTTCATATCCTTCAGAAAAGTAATGCTAATGCAAAACCTGTTCTTTCAACTTTCTACGTTTGTAAGAGCAATATTTTAAAAAGTGTCCCTATTTTGGGGCCTTTGCCCCCCATTATTTATGGCTTTGTCCAGATTTCTTGCTCTAGGAGGTTGAGAGGTATGTTTCTGAAAAGTTAGTACATTCCCAGCAACCTTTGAATCGTTTCCACTACCCATTCCTTAAAATCCTCCCTTTTTAATAGGGAAGTTGGAAGGTGCCAATATCTTGTGCTTACTTGATTATGCTACACCTTTATTTTACCATTTATTAGTGCATGGTCTTAAATAGTTATTGGCTTTGTTTTAAAACTCACTACTCTTGTAATGTATAATTTCTGTCCAGTTTTGCCCACTTATATCTTGAAAAATAATACGCAAATTCTGTCTCAGTTTTTGCTAGTAATTTTACTTTTCCATTCCAAATATTTTAATATTATTTCTTCAGAGATCTACCCTGTCTTAAATATTTCTTTCTAGGTCCCACTGATAACTCTCCACTATTGCATGTCAGGTTCCATCCCCAACCCTTACAGGAAGCTAGCTACTTCTCCCATAATTCTGTTAAGCTCCTTAATAGTAGATTTAGGTGGAATACAAATACATGCCAATATAATCCTTTTTCCTTACCAATAACCCCTTATCACCACAAATATGCCATTTTTTTGTTTTTTTGTCCTTTGCTATTACTATTTGAGCCCTTTTGCAAGTCAGTATTATTCCCCCTCTATTCCTTTGTCCCTGATACTCTGCTGAATAAGCATTCTGGAATGCTTTCTTTGCCAAAATTACATCATCATTTCTATAATGGTGTCTCTTTTAACATTGCTAGTTATACCCTATACTTCCTAATATAATTCAATGCTCTTTGCTTTTTGTCCATACCTATAGTGTCATTTAGATTCAACGATACGATTGACAAGACAGTTATTCGGATAAAGTACTGTTACTTTGACATATTCTTGCATGGCAACTTTTTTGAACATATGTTTCCACCTTGCAACTCACGTGCATTATTGTTTGGTAGGCTGAAACTATATACAGTTGTAGCTTCTCACCTCTAGACCCTTATCATATTTTCACAGACTTCTGATTTCAATGAAAGCATTTAAAAAAATTATGTACATCAATTTAATTCCTATAACTTTTTAACTCACAATACACGCACAATCATGCACACACAAAATTGTATACATTTTCCAAAAAGGAAAATTGCCCCTCCATATTTGAGCAGATGCCACAAATACAAAGCTGCACCCATGGGCTTTGCTGTTTCTAGTGTTTGGTTTAGTTGTGCTGACAATGCATATTAGAGCTTGTATTCCATTCTGCAGCCATATCATCCTTTCTTGGCCCATCTCAACCTCCCTCCCAGATATGTAAAATAAATTGCATACTCTAAATTAACTGAATTATCACCTTAAGAAAAAGTGTACTGTGGTGGTGGTGCTGCGGTAGCGTTGTCGCCTCACAGTAAGACGTTGTCCTGTTCGATTCTCAGCTAGAGCGTCTTCTGTGTGGAGACATGCGTGAATGGACGTACCTTCGCTGAAGGTTGTGTGTCAGAGCTGGCAACTCGGCACGTAAAAATCTACTGCCAATCATTAGCAGACCGGAGTTCCGCTGTAGCGAGCCCTAACCAGGAAAAGCCAACAGACACAACATCACCTTAAGAAAAAGTGCAGTGTCTCTCATTAAATTACTATATTTTGCAGCATAGTTATGATTAATACTAAAGTGATTATAAATACTAGGAATGCATCTGCTTATATTCTCTTCAGTGTAACAAACTTCATTTATTTTCACTGAGCTGCCACTAATTTTGATGTCTCTTGATACCGATAACTCACAGTTCAGTTATTTCTTAATGTATTACCTAGGTCTGCAGATAAGTTTCTATCATTTGCAAATTTGCAGAGCTCTTCTGGCAGATTAGAAAAAAAAGTATATTCCTACTTTATCACTGGGATTAGCAAACGGTCGCTGATAAGACTTCCAATCCACCTCATGTTTAGAATACCTGTGTGACTGCACATAACTACTTTTCAATGTAACATGCAATTAGCTTCAAGTAGTTTATTATACATATATTGCTAAGAGAAGAAAAGGATCTTTTTACATACACTTTAAACATATCATTAACTAAGAAACAACCTTTTTTTGCATACAGTTTCTATGTCACATCACTCATAACCCTTCTAAACATTAATGACAAAGTGAAAAATACTTCACGGTCGTCAACCAGTTTAAAATAATCCACCAACTGCTGGTGTTTTTTCCTTCTTCCTTCTAGCAGAAACAAAGTTCTATATCCAAACTGCTGCGTATAAAAAATCCTTTACAGTTTTTGTGTGTTCATTTCCTGCAGTTAGGTTCTTGATGTTCCTCTTCTTCCACTTCTCGATCACCCAACATCTGTCTTTGGTTCAAAACCATTGTACTCTTCATGTTTCTTGTCAGCTGCTGGGCTTCTTTGTGTCAGTCATTTTTCCTTTGGGACACTGGAAAAGGCTTTACTGCCAAGTTCTGTCTGTGGGCCGTGTCTTTATTATGACAAGTTCTGTCTGTGGGCCGTGTCTTTATTATGACAAGTTCTGTCTGTGGGCCGTGTCTTTATTATGACAAGTTCTGTCTGTGGGCCGTGTCTTTATTAGAGGAACGAGAAGCAGAGTCCCTTTCAAGTTGATAGCTGACATTTTACTGGATAAACTGTTTTATTTCCTCCTTTGCCTGTTCTTCATCTAAAAATGTCTTTGCTGCTTCTGAAAAAAAATTCTGATGATAGCTGGATATAGCAGCTTGAATCTCAGACACCGTCTGATTGCAGGGATAGACTAATTTCTCTTCTTAGGTTCATAGGTATATGCTAGGCTGACAACCCTAGGGGGCCTTTTTAAGCCTAGCCATGCTTCCCAAATATATCTTGATGTGTTTTGGTAACCTTGGGTTATTTTAAAGGTATATGTAGCCTTGGGTGGAAAAGCATTTAAATGTTGCCTCTGTCTATTAGATGAATAAGTGCAAGAGCAGGGTGAATTTCTAACTCCCCATCCACTGGATCAAGTTATGCTTGAACTAGATTAGGGAAGAACTCCAGGTAGTCCAGGCATAGATCATCTCTCAGCAGTCTGTAGGAGACTGAATACAGGAATAGGGCTTTGGGGCAATCTGATTAGGACATGTTGTTTACTCCCTGTATTCTTTTCGTGAGGAACCTCTGTGGACGTTCCATTTGCTGTGTGTGCATTTTCAAGTTCATATTGAAGGGCTGTTGTATTCAGTGATTCATCTGATGAGGGCTGAGGACAATGGATAAATGACATCCTTGGATCTAGGTGCCATACCCTTACTTATAAATTGTGCAGCATTGATTGATTTCCTTACTGCAGTAGTCACATGATGGCCAAGTGCCAAGTTGCTGTCTATATGTGTTCCCAAATCCATGACTAAGTGGGTCTACTCTTAGGGTTGTATTATCAATATGGCAGTTTCTGGGGATAGCTGACTTCCCAAAGATATTATTATGCATTTCTTGTCATTGGGTTTTAGACTGTGGCTCTGGCACTATTTATTTGTCTATGTCAGACCTTGGAGGGATTCTCTGTCTGTACCTAGCCTGCACTTGTCTGCAAACTTCCCAAACAGTTTAAACTAACACTAAAGGAATATTTCAATAAGAAATGGATCTGCCAATGCTCAAACCCTCCTTGAAAACTTTCCATTCTCAACTTTTCCTCAATCTATGTACTTCTCTCTGTAATACTCACATAACTACTGGTCCGATTTGATAAAAAAAAAAAAGAAAAAATGATTTTTGTACTTTATATTCCTTTCTGCTTAACTAATATATGTACAACCAATTGTTATCTGTATAAGATTTAGCTGTATTTGACTTGTATAAAATCTGTACTAATGTACTTAATGTTATGCTTGTATGTGCTGGAGCTTTTCTCCCCGGGCCTCTGCTGAAAAAGGGCCTCGGCTTAGTCAGACATTCCCGGTCAACAGATGTAAAATAAATAAATAAATAAACCTGGTCAGCCATATGCTCTTGGCACTGACCTTGATTTCAGAGCAGTAGATTCCAAAATGGAGCAGACCCTGCACAGAGCCCTGAGGACACCACTAGTGATCAGTCTCTTTGTGAAAGTGGACTTCCCTATCCTAACTTCTTGGGTTATATCTATTAGCCAGCTGGCTATCTAGTGGGTGACAAAGGGCTTTATATCTAATTTAATGAGTTTGTCTGCAATGCCTGAATGGGGTATTGTGTAGAATGGCTTGGCCAGATCAAGATAGGCAGTATACACCATTTTCTGTCATCCATTGCTTTGATGACCTTCTCAAAGAAGTCCACCAGGTTGAGTAGTCCTGACCTGTGCTTCATGAAGCCAAACTGGGTTGTATTGAGTGTCTGAAGGTTTCCTATGTCATTGGTTATAATTTCCATAATTCTTTCCTTAGCTTGGAATATGAGACTAGACAGACTTTTATAGGTCTGTAGTTTCCAGGGTCTGTAGATGGCCCGCCCTTGTGTAGAGGGGTGACAGTTGCAGTCCTCAGTTCACCTGTCATGAAAGGCTGTCTGGGGGCTATGGTTCAAAAATGATTCTAGTGGTCCTGAATAGGTTGTTTCATGTTATTTATGAGGTATCCTTGGATATTATCTGGCTCCATCGATGTGATATTATTAGCACTGGACAGTACATTGAGAACCTGTTCTCTAGTGATAATTGGGGAGTTATGTTCAATGGTATTCCCTGAGGGGCGTCTGGTGGAGAGGGGGTTAAAATTGGAGCTAAGTTTGTCAGCCAGCAGATTTGCTATATCTTCCTACATAGTTGACTCAATTTACATTTAGTTCAGCATATTGTTGTGTACTGCCTTTGAAGTTACAGGCACAGCTGAAGAAACCTTGTGATTGTCCTTGGCTTAGGAGGCTGCTTTTACCTCACATTTGGTTTTGGTGGATTTGATTAACTCTGAGTTGTTTGTTTAGATTAATGGAGATTTTATTCTGGTGGGCATTGCATTTTCCTAATTTTTGCCATGATTTTCTTCCTTTGATTATACAACCCATTGATGCTGGGATACCACCAGCTTGTTTGTTTGTTTTTTTTTTTGAGTTTGTCTTGTGCTTATTCCTGGTTGGTACAGCTGTTTCTATGTAGTTATTAATGTGTTTGTCCAGGGTTTCTATGAAAAATTCCATTTGGTCAGCCGTGTTCTTAGGGTTTGGAGGGGCATGAAATGTTGCTGGGGTGTCACTTATTAGTAGGAAGTTTGACTTGGAATAGTTCATAAAAGTTCCAGGATTAGCTAGGGGTCCCAGGATTTATTTTTATTTCAAAGCAGACAGTTGTGTGGTCCAACCTTACCAGAGAGAACATTATACTAGAGAGTGGGCAGTGTTCTCCCATGTTTGTAAGGACCAGATCCAGGATGTTACATCCCTACTGGGAGTATGGACTAGCTGGTCCAGAGTGTTTGTGTTTACAAAGTCCAGAAATCTCTGGGCCTTCATGTTTGAAAATTTGTATGCTTCCTATTTTACAGTGTTATAGTTAAACCAACCCTTAACTATGGTATTGAATTGAATGAAGTAAGTTTATGCATGTGTTTTGGATTTCCTGAGTCATAGAGGGGGACCTTTAGCTTGCAGAGATATGGTGTGGGACTTTGCCTATGGCAATTTCACCTGGAAAAGCTCAAGTGCACCATACTGTTCTTGAGAAACCCTATATTCAGCCAGTCTTTCAGCCTTGAGGTGTTTTTGTTTTTTCTGTAAACAAACATCTTCATGTTTTGTCCCTTTCTGTGCAGTAGCTGGTCTAAATGTATGGAAAGCAGTAAAAGTCTACACTACTGGGGTGCTGTCCGTGGATTTCAAATGTATTTCAGTAACTGCACAAATGTCTAAATTCTCCAGGTTGAGGAGAGCTTGCAGGGAGTAGAGTTTCTTGTTTAGACTCCTGGCATTGAACAGTTAACACCTTTAGATTTTCTTAGATTGGTTTTGCTGTGTTGGAAGGTTTGTCAGATTGGCATTGCCTAAAAAGGCACTTTGGGGAAGGGAAATTTTAGCCCATATTTGAAAGCTTAGTTACAACAGGTGCAGTCCATCTCTGGCTAACCAGTGTGGTCTGTTAATCATATCCTCCCATGCTGAAAAATATTATATCCCCTTTGAGTAACACTAAAAACTAAGCTAATTATTAAAGTCAGTTATCTTCTATTCATAATATGGCGTCATCCTTGGAGAAAGTAGAATGCTGTTCAGTGCTAGGCTCATATTGGCCTGTCACATGTAGTCCAAGAGTTCCATCATGCCTGTCTTCATATAGTCCAGGTAAATATGTTTTGGGTTGTTTACACCACAGGGACTATGACTGAGTCATGCTGGTACTTGTGGTAAAAAAAATGAGTGTATGCATGACCTGGAGGATCTTGGCCCATGTTGGGTAACTAGCCATGACTTTCACCCTTTTCAGCCTGGTGAGTGTGACATCTGTCTCACAATGAAGTCTCCTGTGATCAAAATATTGGGTTGTGCAGTGACTTGCTTGGGTCTATATTATAACAACGAACGATAAAATGATCAAACGTTGTTATATCGAACTCAAAAGTTCGAATTCTCAACACATCGAAATATCAGAACAGTGATTTTTTTTCCCCAGGGAAAAAAATTGCTATTCCCAAAAAAAACAAACAAAAAAACCCAACATTCAAACATTACATAAAGTGAGGGGCTTTGCCCCCCACACACCCCTACTTAAATATACCAACTCCGAGATCGCACAACAGTGCCGAAAACGGCAAAGTGACGGAAACGGCTAAGCAACTTCTTTCCCAGGGAAAGAATTAGCTTATATGCCACTTTATCATTTAGGTTTTCAACATTTTAAGTTTGACAAAATGCATCTTCGGTCTTCTGATAGGAACCCACTTGCTTTGGATGCTAAGATGCAGTGACATGTGGCTGTATGTATTGTGGTGGGTGTTGTTTTGGTAGAGTACTTTTGGGGTTGCTGAGGCTATTCATTATAACTGCAATGTGTGGGAGGTCTTTGGATTTAAGAAGATTATATTTAAGAGCCTCAGCATGTGTAGGTCTATGTGTCTGGCCAATACTGTGTGTGGTGGGTGTAGTGTGTGCATTACTGACAGGCACCCTGATTAGTATTATGAGTGTTTGTATGTGACAACCTTGCCTCCAGTGACAATGTGTAAATAAATCTCTCACATACCATATCAGTTTGTTTAAAAATTAACCATATGTCAGTAAACGTGAGGCAATTGCTATATTGCCTGGACAGTGAATAATCATTTTCCACATACAATCAGTTGATAATAATTTACTCTTAGTTCATAGTCCATGGGACCATTCAGGAGCACAGCCCAAATTCCCAGTTGTCCCTAAGCACTGACTAAGTGACTTGCTGAAGGTCACACAGTAGGCAAATTAAGGCTGAGGGAACCAAGCCCTGCACCACAGGAACTACAGCTCACATCCTTAACTACCTGTACCAACTGCCACAGTTTTGTCAGGAGCAGCTCCTTCTGCTGATCTGACTGCATCTTTACCTCTATAGGTTTTGGCTTCTTTTTCATGGCCAAATTTAAAGCATAGACACAATGTGTCATTTTTGTTAACTGTTGTGGAATACCATTTCACTGCCTATTTGTACTTTCATAAAATTAATGCAGTATGTTCCTTACAGTTTCTCTGGGACAGCATAAAATATCAGGTTTTCTCTGCATTCTCTTCTAGTGCTACTAATTTTGAAGCAAAACTTATTGAGAAACCTCATGTTCAGTCAGTCTCATTTAACATCTGATTTCTGTAGTTTTATCACCTCATCTGAATATCCGCTTTGTTTCTTTTGTACTTTTGAGCCTTCTCTCATTTGTCTGTGTATATTGCTCCAGTGTCTCACTTATTTTAAACATCTCTGAATGAGTTTACCTTTTCTTCTTAAGTACTGAGAGTGAAACCTGATCTGCTTTTTTGCTGAATAGGTGCAAGGTTCATTTGTAATATAGTTTTTTAGTCTCCTTTTCTAGAAGATTTTCCTTACTTTCTCCAGATTCCTCTTGTAGTGACTATCCAATAACTGAATTTTACCTGAATAACTGAATTTCACTGGCTGCTTTCCAAAGTTTCTGTTTTCCCACTTTGAGAGCTCCAATCAACCTGTTGGTCAATGTGCTGTACTCTTAGAAGTTGACAGACCAAAACTTTGAGCCAAAAATTGCTTGAAAATCAAGGACAGTTGAGAAGTATGTCTAAGCAGTCAGTGTCTTTGAGAAAAGGTGATGGATTCCAGTCAACAAGCAACGACAAGACTATCAAGATTACAAGACTATCTGCAAATATATAGAGCTGAGTATATTTTTCTGTATTATTCTGTATTATAGAGCTAAATTGTTGCTTAGATATCTGTTGTCTTACTGTTCTGCAAATATACAGAGATCAGTATATATTTTTTTTGTTTTATAATTTGCACTGTGATTCCTCACTTCTCTGTTGAAACTGTCTTCTCCACCCCCCCCTCCCTGTTCTTGGTTGTAGTTTAAATTTGGTGGCTTTTGCAGTGCCCGCCCCACTGTAGATTTGATCTAGGACACTCCCCCAGTCCCATCTCTTTACCGCATTCTATCTAATAAACCCTTTCTGCACTTGCTTTTAGTCCTTTTTAATTTAATTACATTTTTTTCAAACTGTGTGTGGGCTAATAGTGCTACATACTCAAGTGTGCCAGCTTGCACTGCATGTGAATTGTTTTTACTACTTTTCTGAAAAAAAAAAAAAAATTGTAAGCCTGTTTCCTACCTTTCCTGTAATTAGTGTTCCAGATACAGATTTGCTGTATCCAGGATTGTTTGTAAGCTTCTGAGCCCACCAAGCCTTTCTGTGTTGGAGGGAAGCCTTCTAGCATATCAGTGGGAGTGGTAAGCATTAGGTAACCTGTCTACCACATAAGGAGTGGTTCTGGCCCAGAATTTGTAGTTATTGGCCATTTGGGCGGTCTTCCATCTCTCTCAACTTTCTGATTTGAAGGCCTGCATTTGCACTTGTTTCTGTCCTGTAACTCCTGGGCCCATCTCATTTGCTCACTCATAAAAAAAAAAAAAAAAAAAAAAAAATTATCTGCTTTTACTGTATTTGTGTTTCTTCCTACTTTATTTTGCTTTTGCGTCATCTTAAAAGTACTCAGTTGTATTTATTACTGCTTGGTGTAACTCATTCTAAGCCTTTTAGTTTAAGTACTTGGGCTTCAGACCAGTTGTTTTACATTAAGAAGGTTTGTGGTCTGCACTGTAGTGGCAGAACAGGTAGCTTACATCCTTCTAAGTTGGGAACTGCTGATTGAGGGCTCAGTGTCTGTTATTCTAAAAGTGTATTAATTCTGGTTTAAGCACTTGGGCTTCAGGCCAGTTATTTTACATTAAGAGGGTTTGTGGTCTGCACTCTTGTGGGAGGAGAGGCTGGACTCTGCCCTTCTGAGCTGGGAATTTCTGGTTAAAGGCTTATAGTGCCTGCATATTTGAACTGCTTCTTACTGAAATTGGTACACCTTGTTTGCTGTAGCATAGACTAGATCCAGGCCTGCTGAATCTAGCTTTGTTTGTATAACTTGAGCACTAATCTAGGCATTCTTTAAAGTATTCAATTGTGTTTATTACTGCTTGGTAGTAACTTGATTAAAGTGTAGCTATCATTCTAAGTCTTTTGGATTAAGCACTTGGGCTTCAGACCAGTTGTTTTACATTAGGAAGGTTTGTGGCCTGCACTGTGGTTGGCTGGACTCTGCCCTTCTGAGCTGGGAATTTCTGGTTAAAGGCATATAGTGCCTGCATATTTGAACTGTTTCTTACTGAAATTGGTACACCTTGTTTGCTATAGCATAGACTAGATCCAGGCCTGCTGAATCTAGCTTTGTTTGTATGCTTTTTGTTTGTTTGCTTGTTATTTCCCTGAAACGCTAATTCCACCTAAAACGCAGCTTTTTAGCACTTCCGTGGATCCCTAGTGATATCTGCATTGCTTACTGTACTTATTTCCTTGTTTCACTTGAAAGAAAGTTACTGTTTGTCGTTTTTGCATTTAAGTTACCTGTAACACATTGCATTTAAGTTACCTGGCACTTGCTCACTAAAACAATTATATAAGTCAGCACTAAAAAATTAAAAGCACTACACCCTCACAAACTCCCCTTCAGTACCTTGTTCCCCATTGGCCCTTTTTTCAATTTTAAAGGAATTCCCAATACTATTCTAGCATGTCCAAAGGTCAGTTGTCAATCTCCTCTCCGGTCTAGCTGGTGAATCTGGGAATCTTGAGGCAATGTTACAACTGCCTCATGTACACAGACAGCCCTCTCCTCCTCCCAACAAATTCCAACACATGTGAGAGATGCAACCATATAGCCAAACTGGAGGCTAAGCTCTCTCAACTCAGTACTGGCGTAACCAGTCAGGAGGAGAAGGAAACCACACTCACTACAATTCCAGTCTCACATAGACCTACCATGACAGAAAACCAAACACATAAACACACAAAAACATACTCGGAGGCTCTAAATAAAAATTTGCCTAAGCAGCAGAGACCTCCAAAGCAGACACCCAAGCAACTGCTACCCCAAAACAAAACACATGCAACACATAGCTCACAAAGCCAGTGTGCCGAACAGTCACAGCCCTTAAGGCTAAACAACACACCTGATACACTTGTAATAGGTGACTCTATCATCAGGCACACTGATGTCCTGCTCACCAGGCTGAACAAGGTGAAGGTCATGGTGAGCTGCCTGTCGGGCGCTAGGATCCGCCACATAACACAAGCACTCAGGTCACTCCAAGGCAAGTACAAATATGACTCAGTCATTGTCCATGCTGGTGTGAATGACCTGAGACGTATCTCCCTGGACTACATGAAAAGAGACATAGAAGAGCTCTCTGAGCATGTAGCCCAGGCCGGTATGACCCTGACCTTCAGTAGCATCTTACCCTCACCAAGAATGATGCCACAATATGAAGACAAGATGATCAATTTCAACAATTGGCTTAAGTATTGGTGTCATTCAAAGGGGATCCAATGCCTGTCAGCCTGGGATGACATGCTCGACAAGCCACAATGCTTCGCTAGGGATGGCTTGCACCTGTCACCCCTGGGCTTTTGGATAATGGCAAAGGCTCTTGCTACCCCCATAGTGCCTTTTTTAGGCAAGGCTCAAAAGACAAACCCACCTCCATAGGTATCACAAGGGATAAGAAACTAAGAGTAATGCTACTCAATGCCAGAAGTCTAAACCTCAAGATGCACGCACTCGAAACTCTCCTTAGCATGGAGAACATCGATATCTGTGCAGTAACAGAAACCTGGTTCAAGGCTCCCAAGAGCACCCCAGCACTACCAGGTTATACCTCATACCATGCTCTTTGGCCCCAAAACTTGGGCCGAACCACAAAAGGAGGGGGAGTATCAATATTCGTCAAAGATACCCACACCTCCAGGTTGGTGGCACAGCACGAAGCATCAGAGACTATCCATGTGCAACTAACAGTGGGTAAAACTGCCTTCCAGTTTATAGCCTACTATAGACCACCCTCCCAAACCCAGTAGCCCCACTCGGCCTTCCTGAGAACACTGGAAAATATGAAGGTCTCTCCAAACACCATTATATTGGGCTACTTCAACTACCCAAACATAGACTGGGAGCATTAATCTAGCTCCAACACCCTAGCCCAAAGGTTCCTAGAATTTATAAACTCAAATGCTATGTATCAACTTGTTACCACTCCCACAAGAGGGGAAAACATACTGGACCTGATCATCACCAACATGGGGACTCTATGCTCCAGACCAGAAGTGTATCCCTCACTGGTAAGATCAGACCATAAACTAATCTCACTGGATATTCACATCCCGACCCCACCCCCTGCCCAGAAAATCACAGTGAAAAACTTCTCTAAAGCAAATTTCACACTCCTCAAAACTGAGGTGGAATCCTTCAAAGCCCCCAGGCCTGTGGAAAATATGGCCCAGATCACAGAATCCTTTATAAACGCATTCTATGAACACCTTCAGGAATGCATGGATCATGCAATCCCAAATAAAACCAAGACCCAATCCTCCAAAGGCAGACGTCCTGTCTGGTGGACCCCAGCCATAAACAAACTATACAATAGAAGGAGGAAGCTACTACATGATAGAGCAAAATCCCAAGAAGGGAAGGCATCTCTGATCAGTATTAGCAAAAAACTACGGGCACTCATAAAATCGTCTAAGGCCAGCTTCGAGAGACAAATTGCAGAGGACACTAAGGATAATCACAAGGCTTTCTTTAGTTATGTTAGGAACCTGGGTGGGAATTCCCAGATATACTCAGAATTAATCCAAAATGACAAAAAATACACCGAACCCACAGACCCACATCATAGCTGACAGGTTCAGTGCAAACTTCTCCCCACCCTCCCCACCAAAAGGGCAAATATATATCCCAGCAGAGTGCTGCCCCCCTGACATCTCAGATGCTCAGGTAAGAGCCGCCCTCTCCAAAGCAAAAAACACAGCATCAATGGGACCAGACGGTGTCCCGGGCTGCATCCTACATGAACTCCAAGAAGAGCTAAACCCAAACATAAAACTACTGTTCAATCTCAGCCTTACTACAGGATATGTACCCAAAGAGTGGCGTACAGCAACAGTGGTCCCTCTCCACAAAGGTGGCGCCTCAATGGATCCTGGAAACTATCGTCCCATAAGCCTGACTAGCTTGGTCTGCAAAGCTATGGAAAGGATCATCATGGACCTCATAAATAAAGATATTGGGGACCTACAGACACTGGATCCTACCCAGTTCGGCTTTGTTAAGGGCAGATCCTGCCTCTTAAACCTGGTCGATTTCTTTGAAACAGTCACCAAGGCCATTGAAGAGGGGAAGGTGGTCCACACAGCCTACCTGGACCTCACAAAAGCCTTCGATACAATACCCCACTCGGGCATTATAGATAAGCTCACCAGTTTAAATATAAACCCCCATGCCACTAGATGGGTTGCAAACTGGCTCAAGGACAGAACCCACATGGTTAGAATTGCTGGAGCCATGTCAGACTCCAAACCAGTTACAAGTGGTGTCCCACAAGGCTCAGTCCTGGGACCTCTCTTGTTCGGTATATATTTCTCAGAGGTACAGGCTAACACAGAAGGACTGTGGCTGACCAAGTTCGCAGATGACTGCAAACTGGGTGCCATAATCGACTCTCCAGCCGAGACAAGCATCCTCCAAAAGGGCCTCATAGAAACAGACAACTGGTGCCAGAGCCATGGCCTCAAGCTAAATGCCAAAAAGTGTATAGTCATCCCCTTTGGCAAAAACAAAGTGCCCACAAATTACCACATAGGTGGTAATCCATTAAGTACAGAAGAAATAATTAGGGACCTGGGGACCCAAGTTGATAGCAATCTTTCATTTGACAACCACGTGGCCAAAGTGGTTAGAAAAACATTTTATATATTCCACCTAATCATGAAGGGATTCACATCTAGATCAGGGGAGGTCATCATACTCATCCCTCATCAGGCCCATAACTGAGTACAATGTCCCTCTTGGGATGTACCTTACCAGACACCTGCAGCAACTGGAAAGACCCCAAAAGTACCTCACCAAGAGGATCAAAGGGCTCAAACAGATGCCATATGCTGCCCGGTTAAAGAAACTCCAGCTCTACTCAGTGGCATACCGCCTGCTCAGAGGCAATCTGTGCCTGACATATAAAGCCATGTCCAACCCAGAATTAATGGACATGCTGCACCTCAGAAAATCCAAATCCCATCGAGCTACGCGCTCAAGAGACTTTTACCTCAGCACTGAAATAAATAGGACATGCTGGAGGGACAGATTCATAACCCAGAGGCTCCCTTCACTCTGGAATAAAATCCCAGTCTAGGTTAGGCAGAGTCCCTCATTGACTCTCTTCAAGAGGAATCTTGATGAGTGGGTGGGAGATCATAGGTTTACCCCGGGTATCACTTCTGTGTCACTGTTAGACAGAAGCACAGTATACTAACCTCGAAAAAGGGCATAGCAAAATTAATTTAAAATGGGTGACGAATGACAAACACACTCTGGTTAGGCTTATAAATGCCCTAGGGCAGATAGCCTAGTATGAACCTATGAACCTATGAACAATTGTTTTTGTAGCTTTTATTAACTGGTCCCCAGTAACTGACTTAATGGGCCCAAACTACATAGTCAAAACTCTTAACAAAATATGCTCAAAAATATGCAAGATACTTTCTTTCTTTCTATTAATTACTAGGTTACACAAAAATAAGAACAGTAGCTGGTTAACACATGATCTTAGCTTACCATCATAAGACTTGGGAACAATGCTTACCATCATGAAACATAGGGACAATGCTTGGCATCTGTTGAAACACGACCCCATACCTAACACACATTTACAGTGCACATTATCCAACCTTCATAACAATTAGTCCAATGCACAAAACCAGCTTTTTCCAGTCTAAATAAAATTCACTAATCAACAAACCAAAACTTTTCTGGAAAGAAGTTTCCAGAAGTTAATTGCCTATCTGGGAGAAGCAGACACATAAACTCTCATCATCTAAAACCTCCTGCTGACTTCCTTAAAGAAAAAAATCAACTAGAAAAGATGAAAAGAAAACACTGACTGAGAAGAATGCTGTGTCTGTTCAGTAAAAAGCAGCTCAAACTCCAGCTTTGGTGCAAGACCTGGCTTTCAGTAATCTAGAGGAAAATTAAGTCAAACATGTTCAGAGCTGATTAAAATAAATGAAACACTAAAGGAATATATCGACTGACATAATAAAATGCTGGAGGAAATGGAAGAAACTTTAAAAAGTTGTTCAGATAAGTTGATAAAACTGCAAAAATCAGAGGTTGAAATTAAAAGTCTGGCTGAGTAAGACTGTTCAAGAACAGTTGCTTCAACATTTGGTAGAATTGGAGGACAGATCCCTTAGGGGAAATCTGAGATTTTTCTGCTGTACCAGAGAAATTAAAAGGAACAGACTATTAATTTTATGAAGGCACAAATAAAAATTTGGACTGGTATTCCACATCAGGAATTGTTTATTGAAAGTGTATGCTGTGTGTGTGCTCCAAATCTGACAATGAGAAAGCAGCCAAGACCTGTACTGGTAAAGATGCAAAGCTACCTGCAGAAGTAGTTGATCCTGACAAAATTGTGGCAAAAGGGTAAGTATTAGAAGTTGGGGACAGTAGAGTGTTTGTGAAAATGATTATTCACTGCACACCAAGCAGAAAAGAGAAGTAGATTTATTCTAGCAGTCAGAGAATGTCGAGAGTCACGTGTGAGATTCAAGCTGCTTTTTCCAGCTATCTTGAGAATATTTTTTCCTAGAGGATCATGGCCTTAAGTTAAATGCAAAAAAATGTATTATCATACCATTCTGCAAAAACACTGACCCTACTACCACATCAGCAGCAACTCCCAAAGCACACAGCCTGTGGTGAGAGACCTGGGTACTCAGGTTGACAATAATCTCACATTTGACCATCATGTAGCGTTAGTGGTCAGAAAAACATTTTACCTGGTTCAGTTCATAAGTAAAAGGATTGCATCCAGGAAAAAGGAGGTTATTACCTCTCTGTACACTTCCCTCATTAGGCCAATAATTGAGTATAACACCCCATTTGGTATGTACCTCTCCAAACACCTGCACCAACTGGAAAGGCCACAGAAATACCTCACAAAGAGAATCCGTGGCCTCCAACACCTGTCCTATGTGGACAGGGTCAAATCACTATCACTCTACTCAGTATCGTACAGATTACTCAGAGGTGATCTGTGTCTCCCCTACAAGACAATATCGGACCCTGCCCTGCTAGAGATGCTCCATATCCGTAAGTCCAACTCCTTGCGCATTGCCCACTCAAAAGACCTAAATCTAATATGCAACATCAACAAAGCCTGCTGGAAAGATAGGTTTGTCTCCCAGAGGCTGCTCTGCCTCTGGAATAGACTTCCCATATATGCCAGAGTACCTTGCTGACCCATTTCAAGCACAACATTGATGAGTGGATGGGAAACCACAAATTTGTCCCAGGGGTTCCACCTCTGTCCCTCATTGACAGGAGTGACAGGTGCTGACTGAGGTTTCTTTTGTGGGGATAAAGTCTTGCCTAGGCTTGTCAGGGCCCCAGGACCATTAGCCTAGTAATCTTCTATGATCCTATGAGCCTATGATGATCCATTGATCAAAGTCATTTGTTCATGCAGAATAGGCTAAGGAGGAGATGCAAAAGTTTGTCCAACAAAAAGTGAGCCATCGAGTAGAAAGGGACTCTGCTTCTCATTCTTTTGATAATAAAGCACATGGAGAGACTTTGCCAGTGAAACCTTTTCCACTGTTCTAAAAGAAAATGATTGGTAGAGAAAAGCATAGGAGTTGACTAGAAGAATTGGGAATACCTTGAAAGTGAACCAGAATCCAGAGTTGGGAAACAGAGATGAACAGGAAGAAGACCAACAACATGGAAATTAGTGAATAAATCAGAGACTGCAAAGCATCAATCACATTTGTGAAATATGACTCTACAAGAAAAAGTGGACTTTTGTTGACTTTGTTAAACTTGTAGTGAACTGAAAGGTGTTTGCCTCACTTGATGTCATTAATTATTGGAAAGACACGGAGAGGAGGAGAAGAGGATGGGAAAAGGTAACTGTAAGTAAAACAATTTCTGTTCTTCACAGTATGTCTATGAAATTTTTCGCAATATAAATTGCATATTTTGTAGTAAAGCATTCTTAGTTGTTCTTGTATGCAATAAAGATATAAAAGTAAACAAAAGCCTTTTTCCTTTTTCTTCCTTTTTAATAGTAAGAAATGTAGACATTAAAATGTAAAAAACAGAAAAAGGGCTAGACAAAAGCATGTTTAAGTTAATAAATAGGCTGTAATCTTGGGTTGTTAAGGTGGGGATGGGGTGCAAAAATACACAGATCATAATGTATGTAGAACTGATATGTTTTCTGTTACTTTTACATTGGTGAATGCCTGAATCAAAGGCCCTTGGCTTAATCAAGAAACAAGTTTTAAGTGGAAAAAGTAAGTAAAAGAACACTGAATATAATGAAAGTTTTCCTTTAGCAATAAACATTTCAGCTGGTCTTTAAAAGCCTGCAGCTGAGGTATGTTTTTTTCACTTTCATTTTCATGGAGACAAGCTGCTAATAGAGCAATGAAAAGCCAGCACATTGTTTTTTTAAGGCTAACAGTTAATGTTTTCTAAAAGCTTGCAAGTTTTGTTTTTCACATCTGTGAGGGGAACAAAGATAAAAAAGGAGTAGACACCAAAACTAGAAGCACAGGTAATAATATACAAATTAATAACCTCAATTTTAGGTCAAGGCCTGTGTTTGCAGTTGCCTGTTTCAGATATTTGTCCCTGTTTGGGTTAAACTTCATTATTTGAAGATGTACATAGTTTTTTATATTTGTATTAAGTTAACATGTTATGGAGGGGGTGTTTTTTTTTGGAGAATTTTCATTAAACCAAGCAGTCTTCTAAAATGTGACATAGATTTCAGTGTTGATAATAATAATAATAATAATAATAATAATAATAATAATAATAATACCGTATAAAGGGTTAACCTGCCAAACATTAGTGGGTGCATGTATCACAAACGGTGGAAATAGATATTTAAAAGGCTGTCATATATAAAAGATGGGAATAATGACTTCTATCGTGATGGTGATACTTTCTATGTTATCTTGGAATGTGAAAGGAAGGAATATTTAATTATATCAAGAAATGCAGAGTGCAAATATGCTACAGCAGACACATTTGGAAAGACCTTAAGCATGTGAATTTGATAAAGAAAGGATTTCAGAATGAATATTCAGCAGAATATCAGGGACAAGGGAAAAGAGGAATACTTCCATTTAATTGCTAGAGTAGTTCCAATAGTGTTAAAAGAGGGGAAAAAAGATAATGGCAGATTTGTGGTAGTAAGGGGCTACTGGCAAGGGATGATGATTACACTGGCATATATTTATATTCCACCCTAAAACTACTATTATGGAGTTTAAAAAATTAGGGATAAATAACCATCTTTCAGCAGGAACTATTACTTATGGGTAGGGACTGGAATTTGATTTACAACAATGAAGATGTATCGGGGGGGGGGCTAGAAGGGAAAATATAACATGAGAAGGTAGCTTTCTGAAGAAATTTATGAAAATATTTAGTATGGAAGATATGAATTCAGTAGTAGGGTCTCATAGAATTTGCAGATTATTCTCCAAGGTACAAAAACTGGGCAAGACTAGACAGAAATTATATTTCACAGGAACATCTGCATTTAATTGAGAACTTTGACATATATCCAATAACTATTTCACATCATTTACCAATAATTACTTAGATTAAAAATGTGGGGTATGAAGTAAAGATGAGACACTGATTTTCCCCACCTACCTGTTAGAAAGAAATGAATGTAAGGGATGGATAGTGGAAATTATTTGGGAATTAATAGGAAAGAAAGAAAGTACTCCAAATGAAAGTGGAGTTTATAAATAGAGTATAAATAAAAGAAAAAGAGGTATGGTTAAGAAGTAATAAGAATTATTTAGAGGAGATGACAAAGGTTAAATTATTACAGAATAAGGGGAATTTCACAAAACAAGATGAGGTGCAATTGCAGCATGCTAAAGAGTAAATAAGATAGTTCCTGAATAACATGCATGAGTTTAGAAAGATTGCTGTTAAGCAAGTTTTTCTGATCATAACTCACTCCAGAGCTCAAAAACTTTAAGCACAACAATGTAGGCAGCAGAAAGTAGAAAGGGTTGTTGCCAAACTTAGGGGCAATTAACAAGAAAAATAACAAGAGATCCTGTAAGGGTATTAGAGATATTTCAGAAATTTTATGAACTTTTGTATAAAGAGAAGTGGGTAAATAAAGAAAAAGCACAAATGGAAATATTTATGGAAGACTTGAGTATGCCAAGGTTAGAGGTAGATGATGTTCTAGAATTAACAGTTAACATAGGAGGAGATGCAATAAAAATGGTGACGTATAATCAATCTGCTGGAAAGTCTCCAGGAAAAAATGGTATTCTGATGGAAATTTGAAAGCTGGGAGGGGAAGAAAGTGATAAAGATCTAGAAGGTCTTGTTTAACAGTATTTTAAAAGGGGGGAACCACTGACATCCAGAAAAAAAACTGTGGTGGCTGTAATACGTAGATAGCAAAGACCTATTAGATCCAGCTTCATACAGGCCCATTTCAATTTTAAACCATGATTATAAGGTGTTTATGTATATAATAGAATGGCAAAGGTGCTGGCAAAATTGATAGATATAGAATGGTGTGTTTATTTGGAGGGGAGGCAAACATTTGACAACATTAATAAAACAATGATCCAAAGGGAAGCAGAATGTAAGAAAATACCACTGTTGTTGGTGGGTCTTGATGCAGAAAAAGCATTTAACAGGGTAAGCTGGGATTTTATGAGTATGGCAATGGATGCATTTACATTTCTTGATACAATAATAAGGTTAATTAGGAGGATACATGATGGATCAGAGGCAAAAATCAAATTGAAAAGATTCCTCTCTAATAAGTTACAGTGGATATAAAAAGTGTACACACCCCTATTAAAATGCCAGATTTTTGTGATATAAAAAATGAGACCACAATAAATTATTTCAAAACATTTCTCACCTTTAATGTGACCTATAACCTGTACAATTCAACTGAAAAACAAACAAATCTGTTAGGGGAAAAACATAAAAAATAAATGTACAATAAGCTGATTGCATAAGTGTGCAGACCCTTAAACTAATACTTTGTTGAAGCACCTTTTGACTTAATTACAGCATTCTTTCTATCAATCTTTACAATTTTACTCAACTCATAAAGGACATTACCAGACCTAACAAAAATCATCCCCCAGGGTCCATCCTGGACTGGATCTTAGTCAGCCATCCAAACAAGATCTCTAACTGTGGTATACGTCATCACTCTATAAGTGATCATCTTCCAGCCTTTACTCACCGAGCTACCCACACCTCCCTCACCAGCACCAATATGTCCACACTCATAACCTCTCCAATTTCAACCTCTCTATATTCTCTGAAACCCTTAAACTAACAAATTAGGATATCTTAAAAACTATTCCTCTAGATGAAGCCTTAGAAGTCTTCAATAATACCTTCCTGAAAATTCTAAACTCCCAAGCCCCACCTAGAACAAAACAAATAAAAAATAACTCTGCCCCTTGGCTAACTAAGGACACAAAAACTCTCATACTACAAAGGGACAAAACTTGGAAACTCTTTAACAAAACAAAACACTCTGCTACACTACTCCAATTCAAGCAACTCTGCAACCTAACCAAAAAACTTGTTACTAAAGATAAAAACATCTTACAATACCAAACTACAGTCTACCCTCTCAAACAATCCCAAAAAATTCTGGAATTCCATCAACTCCCTTTTATACCCTGGTTCTAAACCCAGTCCCTGTCCCAATAGCAATAAGTCTGACACTGAAATTGCAACCCTTTTAACTCCTTCTTTACCAAATCTATAGATGAACTTACTAAAACCTTCAGCAAATCCATCCCCTCTGTTACCCCTAAACTCACTTCCTCCTCCACTTCCCACTCCAGCTCCCCCAAGCCCACTCCCGCTTTTCACCTAAAATCAGTGTCAACCACCTGTATCAAAAAACTCCTCACTAAACTCAAACCATGCTCCAGTGCACCAGACAAGATCCCTCCACTCTTTCTTAAGCTTGCTGCCGATGGTATCGCCATACCTATTAGCATTCTCATCAACAGATCCATCCAGGAATCTTATGTTCCCAAACTATGGAGAGCTGCATATATCCTGCCCCTTCACAAAGGAGGCAAAAATAATAGCATTTCTAACTTCCGCCAAATAGCCATTCTTTCCCCAATTTCAAAAATCCTTGAAAAATGTATCCACCTGCACCTCATGCCTCATCTCCTCAAAAACTAACTCCTCACCCTTACTCAACATGGATTCCGTCCTGGACACAGTACCATTACTGCTCTCCTCTCTTTCTTAGACATTGTTAACCATGCCCATGACTCTGGAAATCTTGTCTCCACTGTCCTTCTCGACCTCTCTAAAGCATTTGACACTGTATCCCACTCACTCCTTCTTAACCATCTTTCAAACCTCAATCTCTCCCTAGATTCCCTTTCTTGTTTCAAAAGCTATCTCTCAGATAGATTCCAAGCTGTGAAATGGCAAACAGGTACCTCTACCTTCCTTCCTATCCCTACCGGAGTTCCTCAGGGATCTATTCTCGGTCCTATGCTCTTCAATATATTTATCAATGACTTTCACTCTGCAATTCCTCACTCTCAAATAGTGCAATATGCAGACGACTCTACTCTAGTCTGCTCAGCCCCTACTCTTCCCGAACTCCAGGCCAAAACACAATTAGCCTTCACAACCACTGAGAATTGGATGCTTCAAAACCATCTCTCCCTAAATGCCAACAAATCCCATATCATTATTTTCTCTCCCTCTAAAGCTCTCCCACTCGATAAGCTCTCTTTCAAGATCACCAGCCTCTCTCACTCCTCAATAGAAGTTGTTTCTAGTGCCAAACTTCTGGGTGTTACCTTTGATGAACAACTGAAATTTAATAATCATATTCAACTAAACATAAAAAAAACACATCAGAAGCTCGGCATGCTTTATAGAAATGCCCCCTTTCTTTCTTTAGCCACTAGACAAACCCTTGTCTCCACCTTCCTTCTACCTTCTCTGTTGTATGGTGCTCCCCTTCTAACCAACCTCTCATCTTCTATCTCCTCAAAACTAGAAAGTTGCTACAACAAAATTGCTAAATTTGCTACTAACTCAAAGCATTCATCTCACCATTGCATCTCCCTTCATTCTCTTCAATGGCTTGAACTTACTAATCATCTTGACTACCTCCAACTTACTACAGCACACAAACTCATTTTTAAACCCTCTGCTTGCCCTGAACTTTCTAACATCTTGCCTTTCTACACTCCTCTCAGACCTCTAAGATCAGCCCACCAAAATCTTCTCACAGTGCAAAAACCTAAACATCCCCCTGGCCACCTTCTAATTTCTTATACTATAGCAAGGAAATGGAACCTGCTCCCTCCCCTGCTAAGATCCACTACAAATCCAGAAAAATTTAAATCTCTACTACATAACCACCTCTCACTAAACTGGAAATGTAATTGTATACTTCCTACCTAAATCCTTTCACTTCCCCTTGTAATTACCTCCCTTCTGCCCCTCTTTCTTCTAACTCTCTTTATCCCCCACCTTCTACTTTCTTCATCTTTGCCCCACTGTAAACTCTATGTAAATTGTCTTATATCTTCACTTCCCTCTGACTACATGCCTCTTCTTGCAACTGTAACTTTTACTATTTACATAAAATGTATCATTCATCTGAAACTTAAAATGAAACTATATATTTTGTTTTCTGTACTATTAATAAAATCTGTATAAAAATTTGTATTTTTCCTATTTGTAAATTGTTTAAGGGTGCAATTTCATTGTAATATGTAGCTTAAAGTGTGTAATATGTTTATGATCGGAGCCTTTCTCCCCAGGCCTCCACTGGAAATGGGCCCTCGAGCCCAGTGGACTTCCCTGGTTATCAAACTGGAAATAAATAAATTCAGCCTTCTTGGGTACATACCTGCCATCAATTAAAGAGACTCTGATTAACCCCAAATAAAGTTAAGCTGTCCTAGTAGGGTTTTCCTGACATGGTTCACAGAGAGCTTGTAAAACATTAAAGGGATCTCCTTGTTGAAAGGTATCAGGAGAAGGTTACAAAAAAATTTCCACAGCATTGGATATACCATGGAACAACATTCATAAAACAATGATGATCCATAGGGAAGCAGAATTTAAGAAAATACTGCTGTTATTAATGAGTGTTGATGAAGAGAAAGCATTTGATAGAGTAAGCCTAGATTTTATTAGTAGGGCAGTGGAAGCATTTATATTCCCTGATACAATATTAAAATTAATTTGGAGGCTAAATGAAGAATCAGAGACAAGAATTAAACTGGGAGGGTTCCTCTCTGATAAGCTGTGTTTGAACGGAGAATCCAGGCACAGGTGTCCTCTCTCCCCCTTTGTTGTTTGCTTTATATTTAGAGCCATTGGTAAAGAAAATAATGAACTCAGAAATGCAAGGATAGAATTGATATGGTAATCAATAAAAGTTGGCTTTATTTGCAGATGATATTATTTTGTACCTAATAAACCCAGAAAAGGACACCTCATTGTTGTGGAACATTTTGAGACAGTTTCAAATCTTTTCTGAATATAAAGTTGATGAAGATAAAACAAAGGCTATAACTGTAAATTATATGCCCCCACGTGAATTGATTCAGCAACTCCTATGTTTATGGGGACTCGATAAGATGAAGTATTTAGGAATATGGATTTAAAAGGCTTCTGTTATGGCAGCTAAGTATATGTACAAAGAGATTAAACAAAAAATATAATAAACTGAGAAACTAGAATCTATTATTTATTGATATGGATAGTAAACTACAGGCAGTGAAAATGTTTTAGTCCCTTTATTTTTATATATGGGCCAGGTATATTTTTATCAACCGGAGAAGCTGTGGACAAAATTACTTCAATTCTTTATTAATTAATCTAGAGGGGGGAGGATGGCAAAAGTTAAGTGGAATAAGCTGATCCTTCTAATAGAACAAGGTAGCTTACATTTACCTGATTTGAAGGGATATTTTAAAGCTACACAGTTCAGGCTCATATACATAACACAAACAGAAAGTTATAATTTAAAATGGAAAGACATGATAAAGCAGGGGGATTTCAAAAAAATAAAGAGAAAGTTGGAATTTGGGTGCATATTCTTAAGGAGAATAATAATAACAATAATAAAGAATATTATATTCATAAAGTAACAGAAACTAAGCCAACATGAGAATGGAGAAAACAGATTTTGCCAATAGGGATAATTGCAAGTAGGAGTACAGAAAATAGGCAAGAGGGGGTTGGAATTTACTGAGAAAACTAGCAAAGGGACCCAAGTATTTGGAGCAAATAACTACAGAGGGAAAAGTAGTTGAGTGAGATGAGGCCAAGAAGACATTTGGACTGCAGGCAAGAGCCTGCCTTCCATACTAGGGACTGGTATTAAGAGTATGGATCAAGAGAATGGGATAGGGAAATCTTAAGTGAAAAATCTGCTGTAGTAGAGTTTTAATTAACTGATAATTAGTATGGCAAATAAAATATTGCATGTTAACTATAAGAATCAGCCAGAGGAGTTTAGCAAAGATTGGGAAGAGAGGCTGGAAAAGCAGTTTACAAGACAACAATGTGAGGATATATGCATGCTCCCAAGTATTCAACAATGTCCAGAAGGTTTAGGATTTTTGCTTGGAGGTGTTTTCATAGGTATTTTTATACCCCAAGCAGACTTCAAAGAATTTTTTCCTCAGCAAATATTGGAGGTGTGATGGGTAAGAAAGAGGTAATTAAAGCATAAGTTTTAGGAGTGTAATGAGTTGACAGATTTTAAAATTCCCTGTAGATTACTCTGTTAGAAATATTGGGTGAGCAAATGTCTGTAATTAAGGAAATTACTCTTTTAAGCCGGGACACAGGATTTGAATTTCCTAGACTCGGTAAGGCATTGTTAAGTTTAATTCTGTTGGCTGCCAAAAAAGTAAACAAAAAAAAAAAAACAATTACTTGGAAAATGGAAATCAAAGTCTTAACTAACTGTATTTGGAGTATCAAATATTATAAAAGACACAAAAGAACTGGAAGAAGAGTCTTTAGAAAATGGAAGGAACAAATTGCATATAAATAAATGGAAATTGTGGAGACAATATACGCAGAATAATGTTCATGAGGAGGAGTGAGGTTTTAGAAAGTCAAGAATTCAGCAATTTCTGTAATGGTGGAGTGATGATAATTTAAAGGAAAGAAAATATGTAGGGCCAGATTCAGTAACACCTACACTAACTGTACATGATCTGTATTCAAGAACATCCCTACCACAATTTTTGTACTTTCTAGTCACTCAGAAAGATTACAGTAAGTATACAAGTAGTCTACACTTTGTGGTAACCTTTATGAATCTCCCTCAGTATTTAAAGCTGCAAAAAAATCAGCAAGAAAACTAAAATTAGGAGGAAGAAGGTATGAGTTATGTTTGTGTTGTCTGTTCAGTCAGAACAGTGTTCACGTACTGTAGGTGTTAATGAATCCCGGGGTAATGTATAATGTATGTAAATAGAAGAAATGGTGATATGGTCTGTTTTCTTTTCTGATAATATATATTTGTTGGTGTCTTAACTGATAATTTAATAAAGGTGTTAAAAAAGATTGTAGCACTAGTTAAGATTAAGACCAAAGAACGTTTTCATGAATATAAATAATCAGTAAACATGTAAAGCTTGTATAAATGTACAGGTGACAGCAAGTGCTGATAAAAAATGTAATAAAATGTAAAAAAAAGATAATTTCCTTCCCTTTTGTAGAAGTGTAACTTTTTACTTTAGGAGTCTAAGAGGCGGAAGGACTTTCCTCTTTGATGTGTTAGTTCCCAGCAGTCAAGCAGATGAAATGAGACAAGGAGGAGTTTCAAGAGACAAATTATAGTTAGGGATGTTACTCAAGATCAGTATTGGATAGCTGGGTGGGCACTTAATCTTATGGATCTGTGGAAAACAGTAGGAGGGAAGAAGTACTTAAGTAGCTTATATAACCGGCAGCAACAATGGAGGAGGAAAGGGAGGCACTTTAGTAGTCTGATTACAATAAGGAGTGGAAAACAGTGGCTGGCTGTTTAAAATCACAAGAACAAAAAGGAGGGTGGGTTGGGATACATACTAGGCCACACACTCACTGAAGCTGTCTTTGACCCTGAACCTATTAACCACTTTTAACCAAGCTGATTGATCTAAAACACACAATATTTACTTATGAAAAGACAGCTAACAAAGATGAGTTCCTTACTTTGGCAAGTCAAGCATTACATGCAATGAATGCTGGTACATAGAAGGCATTACAGGAGGCATCCCCTGTAGAGTAATTCTCAGTTAATAGGGTCTGATGATTCTGACTTTGACATAGATAGGGATTTTTGATTCCCAAGCCCAACTCTCTAAATGTGAGGAAAATATTCCTATCCTCCTGTGGAGGAATTTTGTTTTGATCAGATGATAGCTAGGATGAATAAGCTATTTTATGGGAACAGATAGATTTTCCCCCAGAAATGAGGTGGCACTGTGATATGTTACAGATGGATATACTTCAGTGTGCATCATATTGATCACTGCTGCAGTAGCCTTAGCTATATGGGTTATATCCTGCAAAAGGTATAACAGCCAGCCAGCTTCCAACGCTTCAGGGCACCTTCCATGAAATCAAACTGTTAGGCAGCTCAGACTGAGCTGCTTGAAGACACTGGCTTGAGCACCAGACCCTTCTGAGCTTTCCTGCCACCAAACAGAATGTTTCTCTGCTGGCTTTCAAGGATTGATGGTCAGCTTGTACTGTTCCTTTGCTGGGTAGATAAGCTCCCTTTGGGGAAAAACCTTCCATTTAAAAATGTGTTGTTTTAATGTACTTTCTTTCTTAGAAAAATTATTTTTAATATAAACATTTGTGTTTTAATGGACTGTCACAAGACTAAATGGGAGTTTAAATGGCAGTGCACTTTTTTCTGAAAGTTTAAAAGTAGTTAAAAGTAATTGAAAACCATTTTCCTGTGGAGAAATTGTGTTTGTTTTACTTTTTCGGGCTGAAAAAGGGATACTAATATACTTTTGACTTTTTTGTGGGAAAACATGACTCTTACCTTTACATTTTTACCAGTTTATGCTGCTTGTCTTCCCTGGGAAACAGGGACAATTTTCAGCTTGGCTATGGAGTAAACTACTGGTCCTACAGTTCGTCTTTCTTCCAGCTGCAAAAATAAAAAGTTAAGCAAACAGCCTGTGCCATCACGACAGTCTAGCAATTTGCCTCAGCTGCAGGTGGGGGATTCTGCTGTGGTCAAAGCTGGATCCTTATCTTTTACCTCAGATCCCTCTGGTGTAACACCTACAACCACTATCTGTGGCTGTTGAGGTCCCCTCACTGGGCAAGGGAAAGCCACTCTCGTCATTCCTGGGAGAGTGAACAGGGAAGACTTCCCTGTTTATTCAGAATATTATGCTTATCCCTTAGGAGGTTGTTGCTGCCATTAAGAACTTTTTTGGCCACATTTTCCTGTCAAAAAGAAACAGAAAACTAGAACTGTATCTGCTCCTCCTAGAATTTCTCTAGTCAGGAGTATTTTTACTAGATCTGGGTCAGGGTCTAGTTAAGGCTTTTGATCCTTCTTATAAGGTGGTTTCTGGTAAAAAAAAAATGGATGCCTCTTTTCATAGGTTGTTACTCGGTTAATGACCACTAAAGCCTTTATTTTCCTAGCCATGTATCCCAAACCAATTTTGTCCCATAGTAGCTATTAGGAGGGGGGGAGAATGTTAGTTAGGATGTAGCTAAGGGACTTGAGGGGGGAATGTTAATTGAAGAAGCATTATACTTAATGTGAAGGCTTGGAGCCAGACCAGGCGTGACTTTGTGATTTCTCATCTAATGGCCAAGGTTTCATTTGAATAGTGTCAGGGATGAACTCTGCTTCACATGGATGAGGAGGGTATTCTATAACACAGGGATCCTTTGAGTCACATAGCTGTCCCTCCAGCATGTTCTGTTTGTCACAAGTGAAGTTCAGATCCTTGGATCTAGTGTTTCTAATTCTGTTTGTTTTGCAGATGTGTAAAAGATCTATCTGGTCTGGATCTGAGGATGCCTTATAAGCCAGTCATAGAGTCCCTCTCAAAAGTCTGTAGGATACTGAGTACAGAGACATGGCCTTTAAGTGATCTGTGCAAGACAGGGTATTCATGGCCTGGATTCTCCTGGTGAGGAACCTTTTTGGGCATTCCAACTGTTGCAAGTGTCTGGTTAGGTACATGTCAAAGGGGATATTGTACTCAATGATGGATCTGATAAGGGCTGAGTAGAGTGGGACTTTAACTTCCTTGTAGATGGATGCCATATCCTTCCTATAAGTTGGACGACATAAAAGATTTTTTTGTACTATCTTTGCTATGTGTTGGTTGAAGGCCAGGTTACTGTCTACATATGTTTCCAGATCCCTGACTACAGGATCAACTCTTAGGGCTGTTTTATCAATGGAGTAACTAACTTAGGTGGACAGTTTCCCAAAGGAATTATAAAGCATTCCTTGGCATTGAGTTTTAAACCATGGCTTTGGCACCAGTCATTTGTCTATGTTAGACCCTCTTGCAAGATGTTCATTTCATGGGGGAAATCTATGATAAACTCCCAATTTACAGTCATATGTGAACTTGGTGAGCCAAAGGCCTTTGACATTAACCTTGACTTCCAAGAAGTAGATTCCAAACAGAAGCAGACCCAGCATGGAATCCTGAGGTACTCCACTGGTGACCAGTCTCTTAGTGGAGGTGGACTCACTAATTCTGACTTCTTGGATCCTGTCAGTGAGCTAGCCAGCAATCCAGCAAGTTATGTAGGGATTTACTTATAGATTGATGAGTTTGTCAGCAATGTCTGAGTGGGTTATTGTACCGAATGCCTTGGCAGGGTTAAGGTATGTGGTGTGCACTGTTTTACTGTAATCCATTGTCTCGGTGACCGTCTCAAAGAATTCAACCAGGTTAAGTTGGCATGACCTTCCCTTGACAAAAACAACCTGCATTGGGTCGAGTGTCTGTAGGTTACAAATGTCCTTGCTGATCATTTCCAAGATAATTTGTTCCATGGCTTTGCATTTTAGACTTATCAGACTGATAGGTGTGTAGTTCCTGGGGTGTGTTGATGGTCTAACCTTATGAAGAGGGATGACCATTGCAGTCCTCCATTCACTTGGCACATAACCTGTTTTAAGGTTGTAACTGAAGAGTGCTTCAAGTGGTCCTGATAGTTTGTGCTTTTGACTATTCAGGAGGCAACCATGGCCCATTGAGGCAGTGTTATGGGCCTTAGTGAGTGCCACCAAAAACTGATCCCCGCTAATAGTCGAGAGGATCATGCTAGTAGGGATTTCACAGGGGGTAGCTGGGGGAATTGGGGGTGAAGTTTGAGTTGAATTTATCGGCCAGTAGATTTGCTACATCTCTCTAATAAGTGAAGGTGGTGCCATTAACCATCAGTTCAACACACTGCTATGTGTTACCTTTAAATTTCTGGACATAGCTAAAGAAGGCCTTATTTTTGCCCTTAGCCTGATAGGCTATCCTAACCTCATAGTTGGCCTTGTTAGACTTAATTAGTCCTCTTAGCTTCTTATTTAGTTGAATCAGTGAGTTCTTTTCTTTATGGAAGTTACTCTTTTTGATTTTGACCATGACTTTTTTTCTTTTGTTATATACCCTGTTGAGGTGAGGATTCTACCAGAGGGGTTTGTTTTTTGGTGTTTGTTTTGGGCTTACGTCTGGTACAGCAGCCTGTATGCAGCCATTTAAATGTTTGTACAGGGTTTATGTGAATAATTCTGTATAAGTAGCTGTGGTCTAGGAGTTAGGTGGAGCCTTGAATTTTGACAAACTGTCACTTAATAGTATGTAGTTTGCCTTCGAATAGCTCCTAACTATTACAGGCTTAATTGGGTTTGCCGAGTTGATTTTTATTTCAAAGGAGACAGGTTTGTTGATCCAACCTCAGTAGTGAAGACATGACATTGGGGGGTGGGGGGTGGGAGGTGTAGCACTGTCTCATGTTGGTGAGTACTAGATTCAGTATATTTGATCCTCTGGTTGGAGTACGCACTATCTGGTCCAGGGTGTTTAAATATTTTATTTATTTATTTTACATTTGTTGACTGGGTATGTCCAACTGAGCTAAGTAGCCCTTTTTCAGCGGAGGCCCGGGGAGAAAAGCTCCACATGTTCTACAGATTATAGTTTACAAAAATAAGTAAACAAACAACAACTGTTCGTGCTAATAAAGACGAGGATGTTTTGTGCCTGTGAGTTTGAGGCAGTGTATGTTGTTTCCCAGTCTATAGAATGATAGTTAAAGTCACCCATGAATTCCTGAAGAGATTCAAGACTCTGAATCTGGATAGGAAGACTAAGGGACAGGTACAGGGATTTCTTCTCAGATTTCTGATTCGGATTCAGAGGGGAGCACAGTATCTGATTCTCTCTGTGGGGGTTTCTCTTTCTTTGAGACTGTTTCCAGAATGTGCCAGTGTTTTCAATGGGAGAACATTGAGGTTTCTTAGTCCTTCAGAAAATACTGTGAGCCATTAGGAATTTTGAGAATCATCACCCATTCTTCCTGTGCTGTCAGCTTTGGAGAACATACATGTGTGCATGCATGCGTGTGTGTGTGTGTGTGTGTGTGTGTGTGTGTGTGTGTGTGTGTGTGTGTGTGTGTTTGTGTGCGTGTGTGTGTGTGTGTGTGTGTGTGTGTGCAGTGTGCGTGTGTGCGTGTGTGCGTGTGCGTGTGTGTGTGTGTGTGTGTGTGTGTGTGTGTGTGTGTGTGTGTGTCACTGCCTGTAATATTTTTTTATCAGCCTGCTGCTACTAAAAAAGGCAAGTAGATTAAATGAAGTTCCTCAATTCCTCAGTCTTTTAAGTTTTATACACTTGTCCAAACCTAACACAACAGCTATAGCTTAAGTTAATCCTACTGTTGCTAAACATTTAATTAATTCCAGTCCTAGTAAACAGATGTTTAAAAAGAAAGGGCAAGGTGGTTCCAAGAGGAATTCAGGATCCCCCCAAAGCCAAGGACAGTCCAATAAGCCAGAATGACTATTTAAGGGACCTTGCTCCCCCGCCCCCGAAAGTCCCTTTTCCCTTTCAGAATGTCTGAATCTCCACTTCTCTCTTTAGCAAAAGATAGTTTCAAACAAATGGGTTTGGAAGATCAGTCTTCAATGTTACAGATGGCAGTGGGAAGAAAAAACAGAGACAGTCTCATCTGGTACAGCCATACTCTAATTCAGATATTCCATGTTTGTAGAACATGCTAACATTCATTCTGTAGTTATAGAAGTGACTGGACAAAGAACTATGAGGATTCCCACCTTGGTTAGCAGTATAAACCTGATATGAGCTTGGAACATCAATAAGATGCAAGTTTGATTCCAGAAATCTCTATTAGCATACCATATGAATCAGCATTTCACTTATATATTTGCTTGTTTGTTAAATGGTTAAGTGAATTGGTCTGAAGACCTTTTTCAGCCATAAATCAGTACCTGGGAATTTCACTAACAGTACTCGCTTGTGCCCAATAGAGGCATTTTAACCTAGAAGAGTTTCTCAGTAACAAAAAATAAGTACATGCATACATGTAAGTATGTACAATATACATACATGTTTATTTTTAATCTAAGAAGACATTCATCCATATGCTCAATGTTCAACATAGAAACATTTCAAACTCAGGAGTCCTAAGAGACTTTTATTAAGAATTTGCCAACAGTTAGACTTGGAATATAAACAATATTTCTATACTATTTATCTATGAAGAATTTAATAGGTTTCACACTACCACCTTCCCTTACATATTTAGGGAGAGTTCCATAATATTCCTGCTCTATGATGAAAGTACCTGCTCTTGACAGATGTTTTAACATCTGGCATTCTCACATAAAAATTGTTATTCCTGGTACTGATGCTGTTTGTCTTTTTGGCTTTTCCCAGTTAGGGGTCGCCACACACACTCCAGTCCGCTAATGATTGGCAGTAGATTTTTATGGTGCTGAGTTGCCAGCCTGATGCCCAACCTTCAGCGAAGGCACACCCATTCACGCATGTCTTTCGGAGGCCACTCGACCGCGGCGAGGACATGCAGACTCCACATAGAAGGCACTCCAGCCGTGAATCAAACAGGAGAACCTCTTGTTGTGAGGCAACAATGCTACTGCCGTACCACCATGGCTTCCCTGCTCCCAAAATGTAACACCAAGAGAGGCTGCTAGTATCACATTTGTTTGTGATTTATACACAAGAATCAAGTCACCTCTTGAAAGCCTAATACCACCCGAGTACAGGGAAGGAGTCTCCAATCTCTCTTTATAACTGAGTTTTTTTCAGCCCTGTCACTTGCCTAGTGACCTTCTTCGGGAGTCTCTCAACTCTGTTTATTTGGCAAGAGTTTAAAAACCGAAAGACCTCCAATATTTCATAATTTCATTCCATAACAGGCCATATGGTAGAAGTAAAAAGCTAAATCAAGACTTCTTTCTCTCTAGTGCTAACACTCCACAAGATGTCTTTTAAAAGACTCTTCTTCACTACTGTTTTCATATGATTATCAAAGTCCAAAGCATCATCCACCATATATCCTAAATTTCCCACAAAACTTACTCAGATCAAAGTTTTGTAATTCAGGGCATAAGGATAATGGATAATGATTATTTCCAGAATCAAAATACATCATATTCCATTTCTTGGAATTTGATTGCATCCTATTTACAGTGACCCACCTAAATAAAATGTTTAGATCCCAAAGACATGCAGTAGGTGAATTGGACACTCTAAATTGGCGCTAGGTGTGAGTGTGTGCTGTGTGTGCCTTCTGTGGAAGGTTGGGTGCCGGGCTGGCAACTCGACACCGTAAAACTCCACTGCCAATCATGAGCGGACAGATGATCCGCTGTGTCGACCCCTAACCAGGAAAAAGCCAAAAGAAGAAGAAGAAGATAATTTTGCAATTTATTAAGCTTGTACATATTTGTAACTGTACCCCCCACCTCAGTGTCATCTGCAGATTTACTTAGCTGGGCGCTATCAACTACTGGGAACTCAGACATTAATAACCCAAACAATAAAGGAACAAGAACAGATCCCTGGGGAACCCTCAAATCAGTGTTTCTTATTTTTTTGAAAAATAATACCCTTTTCTTATTCTATATGTCCTTCCTGATAGCCAATTGGCTATCTAGTGTACAATGTAGATAGTCTACTAAACACCTATAAACCTAACAACACAAAGGCCTTTTTAACCTAGCCATTCATCCCAAATCTCTGACAAGTTCTGATACCCTTGATAAGTGTAAGCAGGGGCTTGGGAGATGAAACATTTACAAGCAAGGGCCTATTAGATGAACAATTTACAGGTTGCCTCTGCCCATTAGAGACATAGGTGATAAACCAGGGATGAATTTCCTGTTGCCTATCCAATTGTCCAAGTTTTAACATAACATCAAATATAAGAAGGCTGCTAAGAAAAAAGCCATAACATCATACTGTGGCTATGTGACTTTTGCCATTCTCCTCTGTTGCGGCTGCCTCATCTCTGCCATGCCTCAATGTCTGTTTAATTCTTTTCTCTGGTACCCCGATGCAGATGGGAGCCTGATGAACTTACTACTGACCAGGGCTATGGCTTGTGACCCAGTAGGGTTCTCCCTTCTAATATCATGTACTGCTATAATGGCCTTGGCTTCCAGCATATAGAACAAGAGGAGTTACAAGGCAAGTAAGTTGAGAAACCATTTCTGCATTGCCCATATCCACCCTTATGATGTATTTCCTGCTTCTAGAAGGGCAAAGCGGGTCAGGCCAGGAATGAATTTGGAGATGCCACTCTACTTGTTAATGTGTATCCTGAAGGATGCAAGGGTGTCACTATTTTACATGTAAGGGAAATTTGTTCCAGAAGTGAGGTAAACATTGGATGTAATGGGATCCTATCTCGCCTACATTCATGACAGATGGGTTCGGAGCCGATCCATCGGCTCCGACTCGGCAACTTATATACTAGCATGAAGTCTCTCATTGGCTGGGCTATACCCTATCCCAGGATGCACTACACCTGCTTCCCCAGATCTCGTTTGCCGCTTTACAAGCTGGACGTGGTCTCGACTTGGCTGGAGCTAAGTGTTTATTTTTACCTTTATTGGTCTTTGACCTTGGGGTTTTTTGTTATATATTAACCAAACAGCTGTTTTAACAGCTTCTTTATACTATTTGTGAAGTTTGAGTGCTTGAGTGTTGTCTGGTACTTGTTCCTTTTTTCTGTCGGGCAAGGCCCGTTTTAGTTAGAGGGCCCTTGCCCTATTCTTGTGTACTACTTTAGTTAAAAGACCTTTTGTACTATTAAATTTAATTCCTTTGTGGTTATTTGTCTTTTCGGGCCAAGCCCGTTTAAATTAGAGGGCTTTGGGCCGTTGTATTTATTTGTCAGTTTGTGAGGTAAATTCCTCTAAGTGCTTGCACCAGTGAGTCTCGCGCTTGTCAGTTGGCGCTTCTTTCTTTATAGTGCTTGATTTTTGTGGTGAACTCTATTTGTTGTAGTACCTGCACTATGTCTAAAGAACAAAAGTCAGGGTTTAAAAAATGCACTAGGTGCAGTTATAAAATGTCCATAACAGACAGCCATTCAATTTGTGTTTATTGTTTGGGGCCGAAACATCTACAAGAGACTTGTAGCGTATGTCATGATTTTTCTGCTAGAGTTCTTCAAGAACGTAAGAACAAGCTTATTTTAAAAGGGCTTATTAAACCCTCCTTTGAGGAAGCTTTGAATCCTCCTGTTGCTTCCAAAAAGAAAAGACCGCCGCCCCCGACAAGTCCGCCGGAGCCGACTTCTAAAAAGAAAAAGTTGACCTCTTCTTCCTCGGCTCCACTGACTTCGGGGCCGAGTGTCGAAGAGTCTGCCTCGATACCTCCTACTTCGGCTCCATTGGCTTCAGAGCCGCAAGTTGGAGTATCGAGAGGTGAATCACCTCCATCGGCTCCAATGGCTTCGGAGCCGGTGGAAGTGTGCAGCTC
This sequence comes from Protopterus annectens, assembly GCF_019279795.1. NCBI lineage: Eukaryota > Metazoa > Chordata > Ceratodontiformes > Protopteridae > Protopterus > Protopterus annectens. The sequence goes on along the minus strand of NC_056733.1, from coordinate 221,149,561 downwards.
AGACTCTTCCCCCTCGGCTCCGAAGAAGGCTTCTTCGGTGCCGATGGTGGTCCATGAGGTGGTGGACTCGGCGCCGACAGTATTGGAGCCGTTTCGGAGCCGGTCCCCTTCTCCCTCGGAGCCGAGAGGAAAGTCTTCTCAAGTGTCTACCTCCTCTAAATCCTCGAGACTATCAGATTCGGACCTGGATAGGGTTTTACAGAGGCTCTTCCAATCTCCAGTGTTTGCTAAAATGGTCTCGGCTCCAGCACAGTTTGCTTCGGAGCCGACCCCCCCCCAACACATTTGATTCCTCCTCCAACCTCCTCTGAGTTGTTGGAGCCGGTGGTGGTGGAGCAATGTGGAGCCATACGGTCGGAGCAGAGACCCCTATCAGGCCTTTCGGCTCCGACCATGTTTCCTACCCTGTCCTCCGGTTCAGGGTTTGGTACTGCGACCTCTACAGCCGGGCCCGAGGGAAACACTTTGGGATTAGGTGCTTCGGTGCCTAGTCTTCCTCTCGGAGCATTGGCTGCTGGAATTCCCAGTGCCATCGTGGCCTCTAGACCAGTGACTTCCTTGGATTCTGGAGGTCCGGCCTTTGGGGCCATGAGGAGCGCGCTGGCCATGCCTTTGCCGGTTCAACTAGACTCTACCTCACCGTCCCTAGATTTGGAGACTGGTGCCTCTGTTGTGTTGCAGCCCCCCCGGCAGCGGGGCCCCAGGGCCTGAGGATACCCCAATCGGGGGTTCCCTTCTTCCGGGTGGTCCGTCCGAAACTGCTTCGGACGAACCCCCACGGAAGAAACTGTGTAAGAGGAAGCACGTAGACTCCCAAGATGAGTCTATTACATCGGATACTGACCTCGATGACGCTGAAGGGTCCCCCAAATCATCTTCGGATGATATCTCCTTCTCAGATATCTTGGAGATTCTGAGACAGAGAGGTGACTGGCAAGCCAAAACCCCTTCAACTGAGGAGTCAGTCTTCCTCAAGGCCTTTGGGGCCCAGCCCTCCGCCTCCTGGGTGTCTCCGCCCTTCGATGAACTCCTTGATTTGGTTTCTCGAAGGGTGTGGGAACACCCTGATTCTGTGGAACCGGTGCCTGCGAGGCCCAATAAATTCTTGTCAGCTCCCCCCCAGAAAGAATTTCTCACAAAGGGTGTACCGGTAGATGCTTTGGTGGTGGCTTCTGCCACACAGCAGGACGTGGCAGAGGCTTCGACGTCTATTCATCCTCCTAATAAAGATTCTAGGAGTATGGATAGGTACGGGAAGCGTACCCTGTCCTCAGCGGCCTTTACCTTACGGTCGCTGAATTATTTATGTCATTTTACGAGGCTCCAAAGGGATCTTCTCAAAGAGCTAAATGACTCCCTTGTTGGTAATCTACCTGAAGCGCTGGCTTCGACTGTTGGCGCACAGATGACTACTCTTTGTTCTATTGTTAACTCGTCCATGAGGCTCATCTCGTATGTGGCCGAGGGGGTGAGTAGAGCAGCGGGAACAGGCGTTGCCCTTAGGAGACAAGCCTGGTTACGCTTGTGTTCGCACGGAGGCCTTCAAGTCTTCCTTCGCCGACGCCCCCTTTGATGGGTCATCTTTGTTTGGACCCAAGGTGAAGGACACACTAACTCAGTGCGAGCAGGAGGGCAAGACTTTGACTGCCGTTGGGGCCCGTTATTCTGCTCCTTCCAGGCCTTATCCCAAGGCTGGGAGAGGAGGGAAAATGTGGTTTAAAAAATCCCAAAGTCTTTCTCTACTCCACCCAGTGATTCCCCTCCAGAGGCAGGGGAATTTTGGAAGACGCCGCCCAGAGGTGGCAGAGGCCCCGTAACTCTGGAGACCGCGATTCCTTTCGTGGTTCCTGATACAACCAGGGTTCCTGAGTGGTTGCTCGACTGCGCAACTCCGGGGCCAGTCGGGGTCGCTGCGGCGCATCCACAAGCTTGGGAATCCATAACAAGCGATCAGTGGGTGCTTCGCATTATTACCGGAGGATATATCATCCCTTTCTTTAAGGGAAATCCCGGACGTGCCACCCAGTCAGCGGGATCAGGCAGCATTAGAAGTTTCAAAGCTGCTGGAAAAAAGAGCCATCCAGCCTGTCCCCATCGACCAGATCGGATCAGGAACTTACTCAAAATTATTTTTGGTACCAAAAAAGACAGGGGACTTCAGGCCCATATTGGACCTCAGTTCATTGAATCGTTTCGTCAAGAAGTCCAAATTCCGAATGGTCACTCTTCAATCTATTCTTCCTTTGCTGGAAAAAGATGCATGGATGTGCTCGATAGATCTCCAGGACGCTTACTATCATATTCCCATAGCTCAAGAGTCCAGGAGACATTTACGCTTCCGCCTCGGAGCCAGTCATTTCCAATTCCGAGCACTGCCCTTTGGTCTCACCACAGCCCCCAGGGTGTTCACCAAGTGTCTGGCAGTGGTAACTGCTCACCTGAGAAGTCTGGGATTCCAGGTGTTTCCTTACCTAGACGACTGGCTCCTTACAGCCACCTCCGAGCATCTACTTCTCCAAGCGCTCAGAGCCACGTTCACCTTGGGCCGTTTCTTGGGGATCACATTCAATTTGCAAAAATCTGTACTACAGCCTTCTCAGCGTATTACCTTCATAGGCGCAGACTTAGACACAAAAAGAATGCGCGCCTTTTTACCGCCAGCAAGAATTCAGATCTTACAAGATCAAGTCAAATCCTGCCTTCACTTACAGAGAGCCCCGGCCCATCGGATCCTACAACTGTTGGGCTCGATGGCGTTGACTATACTTCTAGTTCCCTTGGCCAGACTTCACATGTGAATTCTACAATGGCTACTGTCGGTTCAATGGTCTTATCAGGAACTGCCCTTGAACCACTTAATCATAATCACGGAAAGTTGCCGTCGAGATCTGCTTTGGTGGCTTCTACAGTCAAATCTCGACCAAGGGCGATCCTTTATTCCTCAATGTCCCATTGCCACTGTGACCACGGACGCCTCCCAGGTAGGGTGGGGGGGGTCATTACCTGGACAGGTTGGTCCAAGGCACATGGCAGATCCAGGAAACACATTTGCATATCAATGTCCTGGAGATGAGAGCGGTACTATTGGTACTCCAAGCTCTCCATCACGCTCTCCCACAGGGCCCAATTGCGATCCTTTCTGACAACATGTCGGTAGTATGGTACATAAACAAGCAAGGGGGTACCAGGTCTTACCCACTATGCAGAGAAGCCATGAGACTTTGGCACTGGGCGGTAGCTACCAACCGCTTTCTAATGGCAACGCACATACCGGGGAAGTCCAATGTGATTGCGGACAGATTAAGCAGGACCATTCTCTTGCCCCACGAGTGGTCCCTCAATCAGAGTATAGCTGCGAAAATCTTCGACAGATGGGGTCTTCCTTGCTACGACCTGTTTGCCAGCCCCCACAATGCGAAATGCAGAGAGTTCTTCACACTGTTCCCTTCTCAGGGACAGATTCCCAGGAACGCTCTGACTCACATTTGGCCCCCCGGTCTTCTCTACGCCTTCCCTCCATTCCCCCTCCTACCGAGGGTGATACAGAAGGCGATTTACATGGAGAGCGAGATGATTCTGATTGCCCCGCACTGGCCTCGTCAAGTTTGGTTCCCTTTCCTACAGAGGCATGCGATAGAAGGTCCATGGTTTCTGGATCCGGTGCCAGACCTGTTGACTCATCAGTCAGGACGGCTTCATCCGTCTCTCAGGTCCCTGAAGTTGGCAGCATGGTTACTCCACTTCCATCCTTAGTCCGAGATAATGCTCTCGCCGGATGTGGTCCACATTCTGTCTTCTTCCCATAAACCTTCCACCATCAAACTTTATTCCAGTAAATGGAAAAGGTTTGCCTTCTGGGCTCAAGAACGAGGTATAGATCCTCTCACTGCTCCAGTTTCGGAGGTTCTGAATTTTCTGGCCTTCCTGTTTCAGTCGGGCTCTTCGGTTTCTACCATTAAGGTTCAGCTAGCGGCAATCTCTAATTTTCATGCTTCATTTGAACCTTCATCGATGTCTCATAAACTTTGTAAGGCATTCCTTAAAGGGGCTTGGCTCCTTAGGCCTCCTTTATCTCATCCTGTTCCTCCTTGGGATTTGAATATGGTTCTTGCTGCCCTAACTGCCCGTCCTTTTGAACCAGCTGCTACTTCTGATTTAAAATTTCTGTCTTGGAAAACGGCCTTTTTAGTAGCCATAACATCTGCTAGGCGAGTTTCAGAACTTCAAGCTCTTTGTTCTGATCCTCCCTATTTGATTTTTCACAAACATAGAGTTTCATTGAAATTGAACCCTGCATTTATTCCAAAGGTGGCCTCTTCTTTCTGTTTGCAACAAACCATAGAACTCCCTGTGTTTTTCCCAGAATTCTCTAATAACGCAGAATATACTTTGCATCAATTGGACGTACATAGACAGTTACGTTTTTATTTGAATAGAACTGCTCAAACGCGAAAGTCAAATCAATTGTTTGTTTCTTTTGCAGCGAACAAATTGGGTCAATCAGTATCAAAAGTCTCCATATCAAAATGGATTAAAGATTGTATCACTTTTGTTTATTTACAGGCCAATAAAGACCTTCCCTTTCCAGTCAAGGCTCATTCTACCAGGGCAATGGCTACTTCGGTAGCTTTCCACTCCAAGTTATCCATTGATGATATTTGTGCTGCGGCAACCTGGACTTCTCTGCACACTTTTATTTCTCATTACAAATTGGATGTGGTTTCTCGAGGCAGAGCTTCCTTTGGTTCCACGGTTCTCAGGAGTGTGTTCCAATGAGCCACCCGGGATGTAGGTGCTAGGGACGCTGTCCCATCTGTCATGAATGTAGGCGAGATAGGATCCCATTACATCTTTTAGTTATGTACTTACCATAACTTTGGATGTATGGGATCCATCTCGCCTACATTCATAAGTACCCACCCTTCTTCCCCCTGCCTTTTGGATTTAGAGGAGCTGTAGTCACTTTTTTCTTGGCGTTCTTTCTTGAAGAACTTTAGTTGGTTATAGTGACTTATAGTGTCTCTGTGTTTACATGGGTGTATGAAAGCGAACAAACAAGGTCTGGGGAAGCAGGTGTAGTGCATCCTGGGATAGGGTATAGCCCAGCCAATGAGAGACTTCGTGCTAGTATATAAGTTGCCGAGTCGGAGCCGATGGATCGGCTCCGAACCCATCTGTCATGAATGTAGGCGAGATGGATCCCATACATCCAAAGTTATGGTAAGTACATAACTAAAAGGTAATCAACCACAAAAGAGGGACAGAAAATGTTGATAGAGATTTAAATTTTTAGTTTGAGTGTTTGTGGGATTCTTTATTTTATAAATAATTTTAATAAATTCACAATATTTAAATAATGAGATGGACACAGGCACAATTATAGAAACGAATACAAATCATTGGACACATTTCCTTAGTTTCATGCATTATACATATATTTTTTAACAGTTACAGTTAGATGTTGCCCGTTCGATCCTCAGTTAGAGCGTCTTCTGTGTGGCGACATGCGTGAACGGGCGTTCCTTCGTGGAAGGTTGTGCGTTAGGCCCGGCAAGCCAGCACGTAAAACTCAACTGACAATCATTAGCGGACCGGAGTTCCGCTGTGGTGACCCCTAACCGGGAAAAGCCGAAAGACACAATCATTCACTCCATTATATGATGTTCAAGTCCTGCCTTCCTTTAAATTTCACTCCTTCTCCTAAATGTGTTTTTGCATGCATTGTTCCCACAAACTCCATTTATTTCTATGTAATTTGCTCCTCTTTTTTTAAATGTCCTACCTCTAATTATTTTTTTCTTTTCTTGTTTTTGCAGCCAGTAGTATTAAACTTAGCAATCCTTACTTTGTCTAGGCAATTCAGATCCTATATACCAGCTGAAAAGAATTGTTTCCTTAGTTACAATCATTTGCTCTTCAACATTTTTGACAAAGTATTCTCCAGAGATTTTTTAAAATCTACAGACTTATTATATTCCCAAAAACATGTTCCCAGTCACCCCCAACTACATCTCCAGCAATTGCTATCTACCTGAGGAAAACGTCACTGAAGTCAACTTGTGGTATAAAATACCTGTGGAAACACTTCCAAGCAAAACATCCTAAGCCTTCTGGATTTGTTTGCATACTTGGGAGCCATACAGATGTCCTTCTACAGTTGCTTTTTATATTGTCTTTCTGTTCTCTCTTTACAATATTTTCTAACCTTTTCTGATTACTTTTAGTAATTGTCATGCAATATTATTATGCCCTACTAATTATTCCTTTTTAACAGCAGTTTCTGTTCTAGACCCAACTAAAAAGTCAGCTAGAGTTGATCTTTCACTTAGCCTTGAGGTACACCACTGGTTACCTTCTTATTTTCTGAGATAGCATATGTCACTTGAGGTATGTGGGTACTACCTTTCAGACTGTTTTCTATCTACCTTACCAGTAAAGAGTCTACATTTAGGTCTGTTAGCTTTTTTACAGTACCAAAATGGGGGGGGGGGGGTTGGTGTTAAATGCCTTAGCTAGATTCAATTAGACTATGTGGGCCAAATGACCATTAATCATTGCCTCCATGATTCTCAAAGACATTACCACCCTCCACTTGACAAAACCAAACTACTGATAGTCTGGCTGTATGAGGTTTTTGATAACATAATTGATGAAGTCAAATATGACGCTTTCTATTGCTTTTCAAATTAAACTAGTTAGACTAATTGGTCTGTAGCTCCCAGGGTCTGTGTTAAGCCTCTTGCCCTTATGATGGAGCATCACAACAGCCATTCTGTATACTTCAAGGACATATCCTTAAGCTTAGCTTACATTAAATAGCTTCAAGATGGGTTCCATGAGGGCAAGTTTTGTGTTTTTTTAATTAGATATCCAAGTAAATTGTTTGGACCCATGGAAATGGTGTTTTTAGTTTTGAGAACACAGTTAGGACATGTTCCTTGATGATCACTAGGGTTGTAAGGGACAGAGGGATTTGTGGAATTTCAATTACTGTTGATGGCATAAGTCAACACTAAATTTATCTGCCGGTAAATTAGCTATTTATGTCAGAATGGCTGGTGTCATTTTGGAGTAGTTTAGAACACTGCCTTTATTTTTTTATGTAATTAAAAAGGATTTATACATTTCCTTGGCTTCAGTTAACTAGTTCATTTTCTGTTTGCATTGATCTTACTGATGATAGTTTTTAATTCTTTGCTGATAATTTTGATAGGGGCTTTAGTGTGGGTAGATTTAGACTTGGTATGGGACTAGAAGTTCTTTTTTCCCACTTTTTATTGGGTTTATATGTGTTAGTAGACTGCCATGGTTGTTTATTTTTAAACTTTACCATTATACATTCAAAGATCATAAGAAGCCTAAGCCTAGTAGTTTTAGTACTTATATTTTGCATATGAATAACCCAGAGGTAGACAGAACAAAGATATTCTGGGGCATTTATTTCTTGCCCCTATCTATGAAGGACACTGGTACTAAACTAAGGGTGAATTTGTGGTTTCCCTTTATTTGTCCAAGTTATGTTTGAACAGAGTAGGAGAAGTACATTGCTTTATGTAGTTTGGAAGACTGTTTCATTAAAGTGGTATTCTGTAATACATACCTATCTCTGCAACATGTTCTATTTATGTAGCAAAACAGATGGAGATCCCTTGAGCTGGTGTTCACTCTACCGTTGGACTTGTGAATTTGTAAAAAGTCTAACAGGATAGGGTTTGTTTGAGGTTCTTTACATGAGGCTACTTCTTAGCAATGTGTGTGATACAGAGAACAGAAAATCTGCATAGACGTTCATCATTTTTCTCTGCTGCAGTAACCTTAGCTATATATTCTACACAGGATGTAACAGTTGTCCAGCTTCCAAAGCTTAAGGCTACCCATTATACACAAAGATTGATAGCTTGAGCAGAGCTATAGAAAATGAACAGTCTGGATGCCAAGCCCTCTAGAGATTTCCTGATGGTGAAGAGGACTCCTCTTGCGAACTTTCAAGGATCAATGGTCAGCTAGCGTTTCTCCATTACTAGGTAGATAGGTTCCCTTCCAGGAAAAAAGTTTCCATATTTTATTTCTTCTGTCAGATACTTTATTTTATACTAGGAAATTGTATATTTATTGGACTGTCATGAGACTTTTCTGTCAATTAAAAATTTGTAGTTCTGAATTTTACTTAGTTTTAAATTTGTAGAAAGTGTATTTTAATGTTGTTTCTTTTGTGTGTTGAAAAGTTTTATTTAACTGTGCTTGTCATTGTGTTTTATGTTAAAAACACTCCTTTTTTGATAATTACCTCTTTTACCAATTGCTGCTGTCAGTAATACTCAAACTTCAGACTTAATTATCAGCTTTACCTTGGAACAACTTACCAGTTCTTCAGTTCTTCCTTCCTTCTTCCAGCCATAACATGGAAAAAGAAGGACATTTCTAGACTGCCTTTGCCCCTTTAGCTGGCTACGAATTTGCCTCATCTGCTGATGGGTGTCTCCTCTGTAGCCATTTCTGGTTCCTCGGATGACTCACCTTCTTTAATTTCTTCTGGTGTAGTCTCTTCAGCTACCATGGGCCGTGGGTTAGACAGTCCTCTGCAGCTGTTAGAATGTCCTTAATAGATATGAAGAGCCACTGTTGTCAGTCTCAGAGGAAGAAGCAGGAAATGCCTCTCTTCCTAGCTGGAGTTGGATGCCTGTTCCAGGGTTGATGTTCCTAACAGGAGTTAGTCTACTTTTATGGGTATTCCTGTTAAAAAGAAGTAGTTAAATGTTTATCTTTCCCTGTTTCAGTTACTTTAAACAGGGATGATTTATTGAGCTTAGCTCAGGCTTTTGACCCCATGTTTTACTGGCAAAAGAAAAAGGAATTCTTAATTTCCTGAAGATTCCCAGTATAATGAACAGGGAATTGATTTTGAATTGATTTTGAGGGAAAATTTTCTGCTTTTTTCCCCTCACTCATCATCCCCTGACTGATTCTGATTCTGAGGAGAGTATTTCTTCTGATGGTCCACTGGAAGATTTTCTTTTTCTGGTGCCATATCTAGGACAAATCAATTGTTTCAGTGGGAACATAATGATATTCCAATATCTTTGAAAAAAATATTATGATTTACTGCGACTGGAATTTCCACAACCCACTCCCGTTCCTCCTGTAACATGCTTGACAGACAACATAAAATATAATAAAGTACTTGCTCAGGTTCAAACCAGGCACTATATTCAGATGAAACGTGTTGTCCAAACCAATAGATGTTGGGAATTCGAGTCTATTCAGACCAGTCCATATATCGAACAAACACAATAAAGCAGACAGTATAAAGCATGCAGAAACACAAACAGGAACACAAACGGGTCTTTTGAAATAAGATAGATATTGACTTGTTTGGCTATATTGCTCAGGCTCTTTTATTTGCTTGTGGTACTGTTATTTATCTGGTGTATGCTTGACAGACAGCCTGCAGCCTCTAAGAATACAGAAAGATTTGGGGAAAATGTATATGCCTCTGTCACAGTTCATTTTAGAATTCTTAATTGTCAAGCTCATGTTCCTCATATTCCCAAATATTTTTGCTAGCTTCATTTGGGAATATGAGGAACATTCTAGTCACTTTTCCTTCTTCTGAGGGAAAATCTTCTCTGAATACACGTATTGCTTCTTTGTCTCAAATAACCAGACATACTGGGTATTCCTGTTAAAAAGAAGTAGTTAAATGTTTATCTTTCCCTGTTTCAGTTACTTTAAACAGGGATGATTTATTGAGCTTAGCTCAGGCTTTTGACCCCATGTTTTACTGGCAAAAGAAAAAGGAATTCTTAATTTCCTGAAGATTCCCAGTATAATGAACAGGGAATTGATTTTGAATTGATTTTGAGGGAAAATTTTCTGCCTTTTTCCCCTCACTCATCATCCCCTGACTGATTCTGATTCTGAGGAGAGTATTTCTTCTGATGGTCCACTGGAAGATTTTCTTTTTCTGGTGCCATATCTAGGACTAAGCTGATGTCTCTTCAAGAACAGCTGCTACTGAAATTATTATGAGGTTTCCATGGCTATACTCTCAAACTTTACCTGAGGATGTTAAAGTTGAAAATTTGAATTCTCCTTTGGCTAGAGAGGTTGTTTTTGGGCAATTTGCTGCTGAGTTCCTGAAACAGTGTGATGTGAGAAGATGTGGGAAGATGATTTAAGGGGTAACTCAGATTTTTAGACTTCTTTTTTCAAGTTTATTAAAGGTTTCACATCCACCTCAGCAAATAACAGATGGCAGTGGGAGTCCCTCCCTCTTTTTCCAGGGGATTCATCCTCTGCCACCAAATCAAATGTCCTTTTCCTCCTGTCACTAAGCATTTGCTGACTCAGGAGGTCATAGAGCTTGTTCCCATTTCTCTGACAGGCAAAGTATGTTTTTTTTTTTTTACTTAAGAATGTTTCTGATACAAAAGAAAGAAGCTTCATGAGACCAGTATTAGATCCTTCCTTTCTCAGTTAGTTTGTGAAAATCCCAAAGTTCAAGATGCTATCCCTTCTGGATTACACCGTTAGTTCTCTGTATTACACTTTAGGTTATTCAGTTTTCCAAGGGGGTTCACAAAGTGTCTAGCTCCAGTGATGGCCTATTCCAGAAAGCAAGGTATTACATTTTCATTATGTAGACAGATTTATTATCTATACAGAGTATTATTTTAAAGTATCAGGAATCTTTCGCTTGAGTAAGAGGTCTTATTCACAGACTGGATTTTCCAGAGAACGTTTGAAAGTCTTATTTGACTCCTTCTCACAGGACTATTTTCCATGGACTGTTTCTTTGATACCTCAGTTCAAAGAGCTTTTCTTCCACAGGAAAAAAGTAGATATATCTAGATCTGTTTTTGATTTTTTTTTCTACTCAGTCCAAGACTTCATCAAGGGAATTTCTCAGGATACTAGGATTCCTGGCATCTATGATTCTCATGATTCCTTTAGCTAGACTCCATGTGAGAAAGAGTCAGTAGTACCTAAAATCTGTATGGTTCCAACATCAATATCCCCTGACATTCTAAGTTACAGTTTTTGGGACTTGTAAAAAAAAAAAAGGAATTGCTTTGGTGGAGAGACCAGTTTTATCTGAATCCAGGTCTCTCATTTCCCTTCCAACAGTCTGTAACTGTGGATGTTTCAAACTTTGCTTGGGAAGCAGTGTCTTTGTGTGTGAAAGTGCAGTCTTTGGAACAAAAAAAAACAAAACATATAAACATAAAAGAGATGTTGGAAGTCATAAATGATCTCAACTCTCTCAATTATCTTTGGTCGCCTGGGCTGTTACCAGAAACGTAGCTGGTTCAACCAGTGCCCTGGACCAGTACTATAAACCACCACCCCACTCCTCAGCTTTTCAAGTGAAAAGCAAAAAAAGTACTTCACTCTAATAAGCTAGTCACAACAGTCGGCTTATTACAATTAGATCTGTGCCCCCCCCCCCAGCTTTTCCATTAAACAGCACAAAAAAAAAAAAAAACATTCCTCCTACTGGCACACCAGCCAGGTGGCTAGATACATGACACACCTCCTCTACCTCCTGCCCCAGCTATTCCTGTCCAGTTTCTGTACCCTGCCTCTAGCACTCCTTCAACTTATTTTTTTTTAAATGTTTGCTGTAAATGTAACAAACAGTTGCTATAGTTTATACCCTGTCTGTATGGGGTGCTATGGCACACATGTTTTAATTTAAAAAAAAAGATGTCATATTTTTAAAATGTAGCAAACTGCCGGCTCTAAGTGTAGCAAACAGTTGCTACAGTTTATACCCTGCCTGCATAGAGTGCTACAGTGCTCAGGTTTTTGTAAAAAAAAAAAAATTGCTTGCTACAGTACACAGAGCACAACTGCAAATTCAATACCATGTTTAAAAGTTGGTATTGCATTAAATTGAGATTGGAATGTGCCGATCACACCCCCAACATTTTGCACCCAGGGCAGTTGCCCCTCTGTTCCTACCATAGTTACACTACTGGTTGTTACAAGTGAATATAAACAACACCACAGAGATGTGGTACGTAAACAAACAAGGGTGCTGCAGATCTTACACTCTGTGCAGATTAGCCAAGGAAGTCTGGGATATACCAATTCAGCACAATCTTACTCTGTAGGTGTCTTACTTCCCATCAGAGTAATACATTGTGGCAGACAAGTTGAGCAAGACCATTACAGACCCTCATAAATGGAAACTGGATTGTGGATCTTCCAGGATTTAATCCAGCTGTGGAGAACACCTTGAATAATTTTTTTCACTTCCATTCACATCAAACAACTGGCAAAAATTCTGCTTCATGATTCCTTGCAAGTAGGCCTGGAAAACAGATGCACTTTCATTTCCTTGGACTGGAATGCTACTGTATGCTTTTCCACTGATATCCAGAGTTATACAGAAGATTTAGAAGGACTCTACAAAGATCACTTTGGTGACTTCCTTCTGGAACAGGCAAAAGTGTTTCTCCCTTCTTTTGGAAGTGCCCAAGATCATTTACCACAAGCTTCCTCACAGACTGGACCTACTCAGGCAAGACAAGGCTTGTTTGTTGCACCACATCTTGAAACAACTTCAACTAACTGACCGACTGTATGATATAGTTTTAATACCTTTCAACACCTATTTTCTGAGGATGTGCAGGAGGTATTAAAGGAGGCAAAGAAACCTGATACTTGGAAATCATAAATTAGTAAATAGAAATGATTTTCTAATTGATGTTAAAATAATAATTAAGACTTTTTAAAGGCTATTAATTCACTGGTTCTATAATATTTGTGCGAGTTGGTATCCTCTGGTCTTTCTTGCTCCCCTATTAAGGTTCATGTGTCTGCCACTTCAACATGTCTGGCCATATATCACCTCCTCTTTCAATACATTCCTAGGTCAAAATGTTTTTGAAAAGAGTTCTGCATACCTGTCCACCTAGAAAACAGGTGGCTCATCCTTGGAAACTTTGTTTTGGAGAAAGTATCTCTTGCTCCATTTGAACCAGTTTATAAGACCGATTTGAGGTTCGTAACATGCAAAACAGTTTTAGTGATTGCTCTAACTTTTGCTATAAGAGTGTCTGAGTTGCAAGCTCTCTTGGTGGGCCAACTTTATCTCATTTTCCACAAAGATAGGGTTTACTTGAAAACTAACCCTTTAATGTTATGTTGTCCCTATCTCGCCTTCATTCTTGCTGTTTGGGTTCGGAGCCAATCCTTGGCTCCAACTCAACCGTATACTATAGCTCAAGAACTTTTTACTGGCTCAAGGCTAGCCCCTATCCCAACATGCCTAGCGGTAGTTACCCAGATCTCATTTGCCGCTTGCAGCATTGAGATTGCTCATACTGGCTCAGTGGTTTTCTTTTTGACTAAATTCTAACTTTAGGTTAAAGACAGTGTTAGTTTCTGGATATTACTGAGTGTTAGAGTGTTTTCTGATTAGATTAGCTCCTTTACCACTGCTGTTTTTGTTGTTGTTGTGGCTGTTTTTCTTTAGGCATTCCTTGTCCTTGTGAACCCGTTTTAACTTAGAGGGTTCTTCTCCTTTTTAACCCTGCATTTTAATTAAAGGGCTTTTTCTTCTCTTCTCTCTTTTCTCTACCTTTACAGAAGCAGCTGTTTAAGTTAGAGGCTCTTCTCGGTTGGGGGATTTTGCCATTTTACTTAGAGGCTCACCCCCTTCCCTCTTTCTTTTCAAAAAAAAAAAAAGTTAAAGTTGAAGTTACAGTTGTAGTTATAGTGATAGTTCAGTTGTATTGTTACTGTCGTTATTCTTGGTGTCTGTTATTTGATAGTATGTCTAAGGATTCCATTAAAGAGACAAAACCTTCGGGTTTTAAAAAGTGTGACTCGTGCTGCCAGAAGATGTCCCTTACAGACGGGCACACGACTTGTGTTTATTGCTTAGGGGCTGTCTACCTGCAGGACTCATGTTCCATATGTTGTGCCTTTAGTTCTCGAGTTCTGTAGGAGAGGAAAAGTAAGTTGATTTTGCATGGCTTATTGAAGAGCCCCTTCAATGCTTCTTCTGAGAGTACTCAGTCAAAAAACGGGACAAGTCTGCTATGCCATCGTCCTCGTTGGCTCCGGTTTCGGAGCCATCCAAAGCAAAGGAAAAAACTTCTGGTTTGTCAGATCCGAGTGTTGGTTCTGACAAAGCCTTTTATCTGGCAGCTCCATCAGTAGTCTCGGAGCCAGTCAGGACTCAGAAGAAAACCAGGTCTCCCTCTCTGGAACTGGTGCAGTCTGTTCTACAGTCTCTGCTTTTGCAGTCTGTGGCAGGCAGTCATCAGTCTTCCACCCATTCCTCTTGGTCATCCAGGAGTCTTTCGGATGATGATGTGGAGAGGGTGGCGAAGAGGCTCCTCAAGACACCGGCATTAGCAAAAATATTATCAAGCCCAGCCCATAAGGAAGTGGTGCCGACTGTCAAACCAATACCTGTATCAATTCCTCCACTGACTCCCTTGAGTTCAGAGCTGGAGTGCATGGAAGTTGTGGTGGAACTGTCGGTTCCAATTACCACTGGTCTCTCGGTTCCAGCTACCACTTCGATCTCCTCATTTACTTAGTCTGTCAAGGGATCTGGGGACTGATGTTCTCTCATTGGCTCCGAGGGGGAAGTGGCATCGGACCCTTGTCTGACCACACTCTCCCTCTCGGAGCTTCAGCGCAGGTGAGCTCAGCTCCTACATCAACCTTGGAGCCATCGCCCTCAGTTTGGAGGAGATCTCTTGTCTCTTCAGAGCCGGGGACTCACAGTGCCTTTGAGGTGATGAGGAGTGTGCTGTCCTCTGAGACTGCTCCACCCTCTGCTCCATTGGCTCCTACCCCTTCAGTACCAGTATCTGCCTCTGAACCTCCTCTCCCGCCCAAGCGTAGGGAACCCATGCTCCAGGATGCCCCATTGGGTGACCCCACCTCTTCCAAAACCTCTCCAGAGCACCCCTCAGAGGAGGTCCCTCAGAAGAAAAAATGCAAGAAGAAGCATTTGGACTCCCCTGAGTCTCTCACTTCAGACACGGACTTGGAGGACTCAGAAGGGTCCCCACAGTCCCCCTCTGAGGATGTCTCTTTTTCAGACATCCTGGAAATCCTTAGACAGAGCGGTGGCTGGAAATCCCTTGCCCCTTCTGAGAATGAGTCTGTGTACCTGAATGCATTTGGTTCCCGACTCTCCACCTCTTGGTTGTCTCTGCCTTTCAACCCACTGCTGGCCTTAGTGAGTCGGAAGGCGTGGAGCTCTCCAGAGACTATGGAACCAGTTCCGAGGAGGCCCAATAAATTTATAACTGCTCCAGATGATAAGCCTTTTCTGTCAGAGGGTGTGCCTGTTGATGCTATGGTGGTGGCGGCAGCCACCAAGAAAGAACTAGTGGAGACTTCTTTTTCTGTCTATCTGATGAACAAAGAGTCCCATACAATGGACAGGTATGGGTAGCGTATGATTTCCTCAGCAGCCTTTACTCTCAGGTTGCTGAATTATTTGTCCCACTTTACACGCCTTCAGAGAGATCTCCTAAAGGAGTTGGGAGATACCCTACAGGATCCTACAGCTGAAGGAGCTGCGAGCAAGGCTGCTTCACAGCTTGCGACCTTGACTTCTGTAGTTAACTCCTCCATACGGCTGATCTCTTATGCAGCCGATGGAGTGAGTAGGGCAGCAGGTACAGGAGTTGCCTTGTGTAGACACTCCTGGATGCCCCTTTGTCAATTTGCAGAGCCCTTCAAGTCCTCCTTTACCAACACCCTCTTTGACAGCTCATCGCTGTTTGGCACTCAGGTAAAAGAGACTCAGGATGGCAAAACTCTCTTTGCTGTGGGAGTACATTTTTCCACTCCCTCCAGACCTTACCCCAAAAGTCAGAAGAGCGGTAAGATGTGGTTCCGGAAATCTCAGGGACTTGCGTGTGACACACGTGGAGATTTTCCCCCCAGGGGCAGAGGGGGAAATAATAACGGGAGATGCAGATTTTGCGACAGGTGGGGGGGGGGTCCGCAGAATCAGGCCAACAGAGATACTTTCTCTGGCAGGCCCTTCCAGCTCTCCTGGAAGGAGGCCTGATGGTCTGCCTCTGGAGGCAGTCGGGGGCAGATTATTCTTGTACCCAAAAGCCTGGCAAACAATCATGGAAGATATATTGGTACTATTGATAATATCCAGGGGTTACAAAATTCCCTTCTCCCAACCACCCCTTATAAGGAAACAACAGTCAATCCCAGTAGTTCCACCCAGTCTTTGGGATCAAGCAAACCTAGAAGTTTAATGGTTGCTAGAAAAAAGAGCCATCCAAAAAGTCACTGCAGGCCAAATCAAATCCGGAACTTACTAAAGGTTCTTTTTAGTTCCAAAAAAGACAGCGGACTGGAGGCCCATTTTGGATCTCAGCAAACTGAACAAATCAGTCTAGAAAATAAAGTTCCAGATGGTAACACTGCAGTCCATTTTTCCCTTTTTGGGTCAGGACAATTGGATGTGCTCTATTGATCTCCAGGATGCGTACTACCACATAAAAATGGACAGGCAATCCAGGAGGTATCTATGCTTCCAGCTGGGAGCCAGTCATTACTAGTCCAGAGCTCTGCCCCTTGGTCTCACCACAGCCCCCAGGGTGCTCACCAAATGCATGGCAGTAGTCACGCCTCTCCTGAGCCATCTAGGATTCTGGGTGTTTTCATATCTAGATGACTGGCTCCTCACTGCCAGAACCAATCATCAACTGATCGAGGCATGGGACTCCACTATTCACATGTGTACACCATAAACTACGAAAAGTCTGCTTTGTTGCTTTGTCAGTATATTACATTTATACGGTCAGATTTAGACACAAAGGCCATGATAGCAAAACTGGCTCACAAAAGAGTGTTAACCATTCGCCGTCAAGTTTCAATCCTCATGGCAAACAAGAGAATCCAGGCAAGATTTGTCCTCAAGGCCTTGGGTTCAATGGCTGCAGCAATTACTCTGG
Organism: Protopterus annectens; assembly: GCF_019279795.1. Classification (NCBI taxonomy): domain Eukaryota; kingdom Metazoa; phylum Chordata; order Ceratodontiformes; family Protopteridae; genus Protopterus; species Protopterus annectens. Next base: position 221,132,606 of record NC_056733.1, on the reverse strand, counting down.
TTCCTATGGTGCGCTTCCACATGAGAATTCTGAAGTGGCTCCTTTTTGCTCAATGGTCATTCCAGGATTTGCTAATGCACATCAGATATGGATCACGGAGTCTTGCAAGAAGGACTTAGCATGGTGGCTTCACTGCCCTCTAGTATCAATGGGCAGACAGTGCTTCACTGCCTTCTAGTATCAATGGGCAGACCGTTTCTAACCCCCCAACCCGTAGCCACAGTAACCACAGACTCTTCCCAGATAGGGTGGGGGGCATTATCTGGGACAGACTGTTCAAGGGACTTGGCAGGAACACGAGTACCACTTGCACATCAATGTCCTAGAGATGAGACCAGTGCTTCTGGCATTACAGGCACTTCAAGACTCGCTACCTACAGGGACTATAGCAATTTAGACAGACAATATGTCGGTAGTATGGTACATCAACAAACAGGGCAGAACCAGGTCTTATCCCTTGTGTTGAGAGGCTCTACGAGTTTGGCAATGGGCAATGTCTTCCCAACATTTTCTGGTTGCAATGCACAACCCGGGGAAATCCAGCGTGATAGTGGACAAGCTCAGCAGGGCTATTCTGATGCCTCATGAGTGGTCCCTGAAACAGGAAGTGGTGGACTTGATTTTTCGCAAATGGGGCAAGCCATGCTGCGATCTGTTTGCCACCCCCCTCAGCAACAAATGCAGCAGCTACTTTGCCCTAGTTCCACCACCAGGACAGTCACCCAGGGACGCACTTGTTTATGATTGGCCCCCGGGACTGCTTTATGCCTTTCCACCATTTCCCCTTATCCCCAAGGTTCTTCAGAAAGCACAGTCATGGGTTGCAAGTTAATCCTCATTGCCCCTTACTGGTCTCATCAGATATGGTTCCCATTCCTTTGGCCTTATCTGCAGGGGGAGCCTTGGATCCTGGACCCAGGGCCAGATCTGATGCATCAGTCAGGTGCTCTCCACCCTTCCATTCAAACTCTCAAGCTGACAGCTTGGTTTCTCAACTTCTGGACTTAGCCTGGCTTCCCGATGTTTCTCCGACAGTTCAACGCATTTTGATTTCCTCCCATAAGCCCACTACAAGGAAACTTCATGCTAGTAAATGGAAGAGGTTTTCTTGTTGGGCAAGCAAAAATAAGATTGATCCCCTTACTGCACCCATTTCAAAGATTCTCAAATTTCTTGCTGAAACCTTTCAATGAGGAGCAACGGCAGCTACTATCCGGTTCAGCTGGCTGCCATTTCTACTTTCCATGTGGGAGAAATGGGCTCCAACATCATGTCCCATAGGTATGTAGAGCATTCCTAAGAGGTACTACCCTCTTAAGACCTCCAATAAGAGAACCTCCCCCCCGGACATAAATTTAGTTTTAGATGCTCTGATTCTTTCTCCCTTTGAGCCATCTGCTTTTTGTCCACGGAAATTTCTGACATGGAAGACTCTTTTCTTAACTGCTATTACCCCAGCTAGAAGGGTTTCAGAATTGCAGGCCTTGTCTATTCACCCCCGTACTTGATTTTCCACAAATATAGAGTTTCTCTTAGAACCAACCCCTCTTTCTTACCCAAGGTGTGTTCTGAGTACAATTTGAATCAATCCATAGAGCTTCCTGTTTTCTTCTCCAATCATAGCAACAAAGCAGAGTATAAGCTCCAACAACTGGATGTTTATAGACAGTTACGTTTTTATTTACACAAGACCAAGGACTTCAGAAAATCCGACCAATTGTTCATATCCTTTGTGGAGAATAAGAAAGGCTGTTCAGTCTCAAAGGTGACTTTATTTAAGTGGCTTTCAGATAGTATAATTTACATCTACGATTTGTGCAACAAAAAACTTCCAGGAAAAATTAAAGAACACTAAACAAGGGCCTTGGCTACCTCTATTGCTTTTCAAGCCAGACTGCCTTTGGATTCAATCTGTGCGGCAGCTTCTTGGGGTAATTCTCATACCTTTATCACTCAGTACAAAGTAGATGTGGCCTCTCGGAATAGGGCATCCTTTGGCTCCATGGTCCTGAAGAGTTTTTTCCAGTGAGCCACCCAAGAAACAGGTGCTGGCGATGCTGTCCCAAACAGCAAGAATAAAGGAGAGATAGGGACAACATAACATAAAAAAGTTATGTACTCACCATAACGTTCCATGTTTGCTGTCCTTGATCTCCCCTTCCTTCTTGCATCCCACCCTCCTTCCCCCTTCCTGGAGGATCAAGAGGAATTCATTTTTATTGGCTACACTGGCTGAGTTTCCCTTTACCATGCCATTTGATTAGTCCTAGTCTCCCCTTCTTACTCTTGCTGATGGTATGCGTTTATATACAGGTGTTCTCTTATATGTAAAATAGAGTATTTTTTCTGCCTGTATGGTCTAGTGCTGTTTTATCACAAATGAGATCTGGGTAACTACCACTAGGCATGTTGTGATAGGGGCTAGCCTTGAGCCAGTAAAAAGCTCTCGAGCTATAGTATACGGCTGAGTCAGAGCCAAGGATCGGCTCCAAACCCAAACAGCAAGAAGGAAGCTGAGATCAAGGACAACAAACATGGAACATATGGTGAGAACATAACTTCTTTTTTATACCTAAAGTGGTATCCAGGTTTACTTTGAGCCAAGGTATCCATTTCACTGTCTTCTTTCCAGAACCTAAAAATGAGGGATAAAGGATTCTTCATAATCTGGATGTCCACAGATAACTCAAATATTATCTTGACAGAATTAAAACCTTCAGGAACTTTGATCAGTTATTCATTTCTTAAGAAGTTAAGAAAAAAAGATGACTTGTGCCAAAGCAGACTATTTCTAAGTGGTTTGACCCATGCTACTATTTTTGTTACACCCACAATAACAAGTCAGTTCCAGGCAGGGTCAAGGCTGTGGCCTTGGTTGTTTGGAAAGAGGAGGACTCTAGAAATATTCTAGCAGCAGCAACTTGGTCATTTGTAACTACTTTTACAAAGTACCATAGACTAGATTATTTTCCCATATTCTGTGCAGACTTTGCTAGGTCCATTCTCCAGGGGCTCCTGGACCCTCCACCTTCCACCTCCCAGTATGTTTAAGCTGAATTATTCTACACATACAGCAAAGGCTACTGCAGCAGTGATCAAATGATGGCCATAGTACAGGTGCATAAGTATGTTCAAATAATTACTGATTCAGTAGCCCCTCTCTCCCTTCACCACCCCCCCTTATTTTTGTATATTTTTCTTGCCAGGGTGTGGGCATTCAATTTTATTTACCTAGCATTGTCCATTTTCTTATATCTAACCGCCTCCCCCTTCCAGTTGTTATGAAAGCTCTGAAAGGCTTGGCAACCAGATCATTGATTTTCTACAGCTCTGTTTGAGCTGTCAATGGTCTGGGCATGTGGAATGTGCCATTAAGCTTTGGAAGCTGGCTTATGCAGTATATAACCCATATAGCTAAGGCTACTGCAGCAGTGATCATTTGAACAGTCATTGTTATGGTAGGTTTACCTGCACAACTGTGCAATTTTTAAGATTTAGGATGTTTTTTTTTTTTTTTGGTGAGAAAGCATTGCAGTCATTCCAGTTGTGACAAGTATTTGGGCAGGTTTATACTGAAAGGGGTGTTATATTCAATGATTGGCCTAATGAGAGCTGAGAAAAGTGGAATGATTCCATCCTCAGACCTGAATGCCATACCTTTACTTGTAAGTTGTATGATGAAAAAGGACTTCCTTACAATAGTGGATATGCGGTGATCAAATGACAATTCTTTGTTTACATAGGTTCCCAGGTATTTGAGAACAGGAACAACTTTCAGGGGTATATTGTCAATATAGTAGTATATGGGAAGTCATGCTTACCAAAGGATACAATTAAACATTTCTTGGCATTTAATTTTTGTCCATGGTTTTGACAATAGCTATTCGTTTGGGAAAGGTCTTGTTGGAGTATCTTGGTGTCCTCTGGATGGCACTAAGTTTACAGTCATCCTCAAGTTTGGTCAGCCATAAACTCTTTCCATTTGCTTTGACATCCAAGATGTAAAAGCCAAAATGGAGTGGCACAAGGACTGAACACTGAGGTACACCACTATTAATATGTCTTTTGGAGGAGGTAGGGCTTCCTACCCTAATTTCTTGGATTTGGTTCGTGAGCCAATGTATTATACAATGACTTAATTAGAGAGTTTTCAGTTAGCTTGGAGAGTTTATCTACTATACCTGAGGGTGGGATGGTATCAAATGCCTTTACAAGGTCTTGATATATGGTATGAACTTATTTGTCCTCATCCATTGCTTCAGTAATCTTCTCGAAGAAGCTGGCCGGGTGAAATAGGCAGGATCTGCCCTAGATGAATCCAAACAAGCTTGGGGCGAGAGTTTATAGGTTACCTGTATCCTTCTTTATTAATCCAATTATAATCCTTTTCATAGCCTTATAAATAAGGCTAGTCAGGCTTAAGGATATGTAATTACCCATTAATTATATTTGGCTCTGGTGTAGACAGAGCTGTACACTTTTTAGTTGAGAGTAGAACTCCTTTGTAAGTAGCAGTTGAAGCTGCATGGGCACTGATGATACTATAAGTAAATTGCCAAAGCTCATGCTCGAGTATTTTGTCCATATGAAGTCCTCAAACTTGGTATTATTCACTATAGAGGTGTTTGAGAGTTTAAAGGAGAGGGTTACCCATTTAAGGTTGGATTTAATCTGGGATGGGGATACTACAGGAATGGTATATCTTAGGAATATGGAGGTAAAGATGAGGTCTGCTACGTACATATGTTAACTCTGAGACTCCTGTACTTTTTCTCATTTAGTGCCTGGTGTATCAAGCCAAAGTCATCTGTACCCCCTCAGCTCTTCATTGAAAGAAAAAAAAAAGACTGCTCCGTTAGTCTGGCACTAAAAGCCAGATCCCAGACCCCTCCATGTCCCATCTGCTGTATAGTTGAAGAAAAAAAAATGTTCATTTTTTTACACTGTAGCAAGTTGATTGCTACAGCTTACCACACACAAAGCACTAATGTGCTGAACTGCCTTTCTGTACTGACATTCAAAAATGCTGATACAAACAGAAAAATGCATGAACCACACTTCATGATCATGCCCCCTAACTCCTTGTGCCCAGGGGCATCTGCACCCTTCACCCCACCCTTGCAACACTTTGATGTAGAATGTGCCAAGTTACTGCATTCTTGAAGTTAGTGTATATATTCTCCCATTCCCACTTACATTTTCACACTTCTGAGGATAACTTTGATGGTCTTCAGAAATTCAACAAGTGGCAACCATTTGGGACAACCCCTTCATTTTTCCCTGATATAATCACGTGCACTTATATTATGTTTCCTTGTATCTTGTGGTATGTTATCAGAAGAAAAGTCCCAGCTTCCCTTGTGTCTGGTTATATCCCTTCCTCTCCATTCCACTCACCCTTCAAGTATTTTTTCCCTTAGACTGTTTCCAGCAGCCTGTTGCCCCTGTCTTTGTATAACCTCCAGAACTGCACCCCTTACTAATGTTGTGACCCAATGAGAAGCCAGTAGAGTGAGAGCATTGCCTCCTTACTTGTAAAGTCTGTACCCCACAAGTGCATTCAGTTGGCTGTTGTCATTTCTTCTCATTCTACTTCTGATGGACCATTTTAGGTGTGGTCAATACTGACAAATGCTATTCCTGCTATTTTGTTAACAGTTCCACTCCTATCAGTTAAGATTTCACACCAGAGTTGCAGTGTCCCCATTGCAGGACGTTTCACTGGTCTGCACTAAAGCCCAACTGCCACCTCTCTGCTGACTTGCCCAGCATTTCCAGATTCTTCTCCATTCTGTGCTGCTGATTGAATGCACAGTTTCCTTGATACATCACAGTTCACATCCAACAAGTTGAGTGATTTGTAAATGATGACGAGTACACACATTCTTTTAATTTATGTACTCATGCACACCACTTTCTGAATGAATGTGACACAGATAAAGTGCTTTTGTTTTTGCAGGGGACATGCTCCCCTTCATCCCACGTGGTGGATGCTCCTTTACTTTATTATTCTCTGTTTAAGGTTGTTGCACCTCAGGGAAACTGCAAACACTGACAGGCAGCATAGTGCCTGTCATGCACTTTATCTGTGGTGCCCCCACCTCAGACTACTCACATTTCATTGTGATGCGAGTACTGCTGCATCACTCCATTATGATGTTAGCAGCAAAATACAGTTAAATGTTAGCTTATAGTATTGAGTTTGATCAAGTATGATGAGAGCTCAAGTGATCCAAACACTCCCTACTGATGTTCTAGGAATGAAGACCCTCCAGGAGGTATAACCCTATGAACAGGGCTGCTGGCCACCTATTGGAGAGTGAATGGGCTGTAATGTTTTTTAGGACATATCAGTGAAGTGCAATGCACTCCCTAAGGATCTTGAACACACTGTAGATTTCCTACCTCTCCCCTCTGAAAAGACAGGAGTTCCTATATCCCCTCTAGGAAAAGCAGTCTGAAATGAATAATCTAAGCAGTGCAGTAAAAACCCTGCCCTATATTGTCTTATAACATTCATTTCTTTGAATATCTGCTTATCTGTCTGTGTCTTATCATAGGTTCATAGATTAGTACTAAGCTAATTTTAAGCCTAGACAATTTTCCCATACGCGATTCAAACCCTGTACCTCATGTCTGTAAAGCAAACACCTTAACCATTACACCAACCTCCCACTATTCTAGAAGTTTTCAGAGATGTAACAAACTGGTAGGAACCAACAAGCAAGAGAGACATTACAAAAAAAATGTAGCATTTTAACCCAGGTTTCTCAAACGTGACAATACTCATACGCCTCTCAACCTCTTAGAGCAAGAAATCTAGACAAATCCTAAAATAACAGGGGTACAAAGGCCCAAAAATAGGGATAGATTTTTTAGATATTGCTCTTATAAAACAAAGTTGCTAGGACAGGATTTGTTTTACCTTGTATTTTCTGAAGGATAAGAAGTCAAACTCAAATGCTTGTCATTAGTGACTTCAATCCTCAGTGATTTACCAGAAAAACATAAATTTTATGAGGAACAGAACAAAAAGACAAGACAAAAGCTGGACAGTCTGAAAATGTAGACAGTTGAGAGGTATGAATATTTCTAACTGCTTTCATTGCAAGTGGATAAGACCATGATCAGAAAGAACAGACTAAACACTGTAATGAGAGGGCTCAACTGATGAGATTATACTGCAAACAGCTTTAAGTTGTTTTTGTTGATCAGGATAGGCAGCCTGAACCAACAGGGATATTCATGTAGTTTTAACACAGTATTTTACACAGTTTTTGGAAAGTCAAAAACTAAAGTATAGTATTTGTTAAAAGTTAAATTCAAAAGGTTGGTCAAACTATGAATCATAACAGCGAGGCCTATGCAATGTTAGGTCATTTGGGAAAAGGATTCAAGGCTTGTCTCCGTTGTGATGAGACTGGATAGCAAATTCCATAGTTTTGCTGTACCAAGAGTATAGAGAATAATTATTAGTTTGACTTGGGCATGGCTAACTTTTTGTTGGAATCACAGTGGCTTTGGAGACAATATACTCATGCTTGCAAGGCTGGGTACTGGTTAATTATGTACAAGTGCCATGTAGTTTGTGCATCTAAGCATTCCATTTCCTGAAGAGTGACGCAGCAGCAATTTAGTTGGAAGATTTGCTGCATATTTAGTATTTTATTGTATCCTTGTTCCAAATTTATTTTGCTGACATGTTTAGCTTATTAGATAATTTTGAACATTTACTACCAGGGAGCAATCACGGTAAGAAAGAAGGAAAAAAAAAACACTTTTGTATTAAGTAGTTACTGTGCTGCTAGCAGTTTTGGCTTGGATGGAATGTCATGACAAGATAAAATACACTGCAGTTTCTATCAACTCATTTTTGATCCAAAACAAAGGTGTTGAAAGTAGTTACAAGTGTACCTCTCCCACTCAGAGAAAACAATGGCCAAATCAGGGGCTATTGTCTCCCACCGCAACACCTTTCCTGATCAGAACTAAAAATGGATCAGGGCTAACGAAATTACACTACATAAATTTGCTACTACTTTGTACTTGCCTAAGTCAGAGATGTACAATGCTAGAGTCTAGCCACATCTGCAGTTATAAATGATTGATCATTTCATGAGACATGCAATGCCTGGTTAATATCCCACTGGACTGCCACCAATACAATATGTCCTCCACTTAAAACCTGGGTCAGTAACTAAGGAGCCTCAATCCTCACTACTGACTCCAGTGTGGGAGCGTCACAGAAAACACCAGAGCACACAAGAGTAAACATTTCCACCTGTTATTAAAACTGCAGCTATTATTTTTACAAATAAACATTTACATCTGTAATACTACAAATGTCACACACATTATATTCATTCACTAAATATTGCACAAAATCATGCAATACTGCAATCTAATAAATACTGAATTTGCATGTGGTGTAATCCTGACCAGTTGTCTTGTCTTGGCAATATTGTTTTCTCTGATACCTGCAAACTTAACTTGCCAAGTTTAGGCTTAACACAATTGCTGATGCAGTCTAAAGCTGCTAAGACCCAGCTGATAAAGAGGAAACATGTGGTTTCATCAGATTTTGTCTGTTTGACTTCTGGAAATAATGGACCAAAAAACTGAATCCTCTTGACAGCAACTTTCACTGTTTTCACTGCAATGTTTTGTAGAGTGTGTCTTAACTGTTTCTGGTTCTGACTTTGTTGCATGGGTTTTAGGAAGACTGAGTGTTCAACAGGACATGTTTGGAACTCTCATTTTGTTTTTGATCTGTAGTGCAGCGGATAGTGTTGTCGCCTCACAATAAGAGGTTCCCTGGTTCAATCCTCAGCTGAGGTGCCTTCTATGCAGAGTCCTCCCTGTGTTCATGTGGGTTACCTCCTGATGCTCTGGTTTCCTCCCACATTTCAGAGACTTGCATTTGGTGAATTGGACACTCGTAAGTTGGCCATAGGTGTTAGTGTGCATGCGTGTTTGTGGTGTAGAAGCATTACAGCAGCAGGGCTAGCTACCCAGCAGTGTAAACCTTGGCACTAGATTATTGTCACTGTTGAAGTGACACCCCAACCCCATGTGTAAAAATGGGAAAAAAGGGTTTGTGGATGGATAGATAAATGGATGTGTAGTACAAGTACTTTTATTCAAGCAGCAGGATGCCAGACAGGTGTTTTCCCTTTTTTCTAGGTTGGGTGACCATGGAGTTAGTATATTTAAGTGAAGGGGGGTGCGGTAGTGCATGGGGACCCTGTACTAAAACATTTGTTTCATTATTGATGGACATCGATGTTCATCTTTAAGGGATATGAAGATATTGCTTATAGTGTGCAATCAGTGATCTGATAAAGAAATATATAACACAGAAAGCTATACATCATCATGTGCAGTTTTGATTTATTTATATAATAACCAGGTCAGTGAACTGATCCTTTAACTTTAGCTTTATTTAAGTGTTTAGTCCTAATTACTGTACATAAGTATGAATGAAGTACAATAATTGATAAAAAAAATTAAAAGCTTAGGGTACTACATATTTATAGTTTTATTCTTAGTAAATGCACTCAATAAAAATCATAGTTACTTAATAAGAAATATAACGTTAATATAAAATAAGTTCACACAATTCATACAGAACAACCTGCAGTCACAAAAACATAAATCCAAATATACAAGAATGAAAAATGTTACCACAAAAATGTTCAGATGAGCTCAAAATACATTGTTATTGTACAGTGAACTTTAGTGTTAGGTCTGTATTGAACAAATGCTGCACTTCAGCCAGCTCCAGGGCCATAGAAGGATAGAGCCGTGTGTAGGTTCCAGGTTACCTGAGTTTGATTAGCAGCTCAAGCACTTGATGGAGCTGGCAGAAAAGGATAGGCATGCCCATCCTGGGGATGGGAGGGCAGAGCTAACTGTGCACTGCCACATACCATTGGAAGAGGAGTGGCAGCAATGCAAATGTGCAGCCACGGGTGGGCATTTGATTGACCAATCCACCTCTTGATGTTCGCCTCCATCATGATTGCATAGGAGCATACATCCATAAAGGGAAGGTTTGTGGACCTGTGTTGTGAAGTGGATCATGAGTTAGTCCTCCCAAGGGTGTCTGGCATTAAGGGCATAATAAATGCTTTCATAGCCAGGATGCTAGC